>NC_061110.1:92361492-92471492 GCF_015104395.2 Macrobrachium nipponense | reverse complement strand
CGCAAACTTGCTCAGATATCATTCAATAGAGAATGAAAAAAATACATCAGAACATCGCTCTAGGTGCGTCCACAAATTTACCAATATAGGAGGACCCTGTACTCCCTCGGTAGTTACTACAGTGAGTTTAAATATTTTGACCCGGTGACACATCGCGGTTAACCAAACATACACACTCAGGGCAGGTACCCGGGTATCAAGGGAGCATCACAGTACAGTTAGGAGGTCCTTAACCCTCTCATGACTCTCCAGTTTGCCTGTAGAAGGTCAGGCAGATTTTGAACGACTGACAGACAGACAGGCAAATAAGTGGGTCGTGGGAAAGAAAGCTGTGTAGTTATGGGCGAAAAAGAATTTGTCATTTAAGAAGAGTTAACCGGACCCCATAAATGAGGAGTATATGCAGAGTCATCCTTATGAGCTAACACACTGATGCATGGCTTGAATCTCTCTCTCTCTCTCTCTCTCTCTGACGCGGGAATAATCAGTGGAAAAAATAGAGATTGTTTGGTAAGAGTTTCCAGAAATCTTACCGCATCTGGTGGTAGTCTAATTTTTTTTTTATTCCACAATATAAACATACCTTATATACATATAAATGTATATATTTTGTTTAGTTATATATTTCTCTCAACACATCTGCAGACTGGCGTCTCGAGAATAATAAAAATAAATTAATACATAAATAAATAAAAACCGAAAACGCATCTGGTCGTAACAGATTATGTTTATATTTGACAGTGGAAAGGTGAGTTGAAGACTTAGCATTCTCGAGCGCTCTCCCAAAATGAGCGCAATATTCACAGAGTATAATCACGACGCAAAAACCAAAAGCTATCGCAGAGGAACAACAAGGACACGAAGCAAAACAATAAGACCAATTAACATGATGTTTTCTTGGTTTCCAGAGGTCATCACTATGAAAAATACTGATATTATTGAGGAACAGTGATCACAGTTCTAACATGGATGAAATCAAGTGCATTTTTAGGTCATATTTGTATGACTATATAACTCGCACCTATGATCCCCGAAGGAGGGCAGATGGTCAGTGCACCTCATGTTTGAACTGTAGGCCTTACTTAAGGTTCTTTGCAGCGTCCCTTCTGCCCCTAGCTGCTGAGACCCCTTTCACACCTTTTACTGTACCTCCGTTCATATTCTCTTTCTTGTTTTAGTTCCCACCTTCTCCTGACAATTGTTTTATAATGCAACGACGAGGATTTCTTCCCCCTTTTAACGCAGAGTGGCCTCATAGGTCCCAGCGCTTGCAAGGCCTTTGGGAAAAGAATTCCAAGGCTTCCTTTATCGGAATGGGAACCAGGAATGGGAATCATCCAACTTTCGAGGTGGAAAATGTTCCTTCTTCTTCGAGAAGGAAACATGAATCTCACCGACTGGAATGACAAAGGGCAAACTTCTTCATCTGAGGAGAAAATGCAATATTTTTAATTATTTTTTTTTTTTTACTGAGACAATCAAAGTCCTACCTCGGTGGCCGCAAGTTCGATTCTCGGGCATTCCATTGAGGGGTCAGAGATGTGTATTTCTGGTGATAGAAGTTCACTCTCGACGTGGGTTTTGCCTTTATATTATTTATACTATTAGATATATATATATATATATATCTATATATATATCATATATATATATTATTTGACGCTAAAATTTTACTTGAAAAACAGGAAAACTTTCAGGCCTATTTACAAATTACAATCAAGAATTCGTTCAGTGGGACACAAGCAGGAACTGAAAACGGTCAGCCACTCCGTAATCATTGTTTTTCATATTTCAAAGGAATTCAATGCTTCTCCCTTTACTTCGTCGTTTCTCTTAGATGGTCCATCTACTCCAAAAGCAGTCAACTTCGTCAATTTCTTGGCAACTACCGTTAAATTGCTTTTATTTCCGGTTCAATATTCGCGTATTACCGTCTCCCGTTTTGATTAGTGTCTTATTATTTTCCCCAGTTAGAAATAAATCTCCCCATCTAAGATAAGGAGCTGAATAATATAATCTGCAAACACAGCATTACCTTTTTTTCAGTTGCATTTGCCATATTCCCTGTTATTCGTAAAGTTGTTATGCAAGCATGGTGTAAGAACATGCAACTGTTCAACACACACGCACACACACACAGACATTGCGAGTGCTTGTATCCGCTGGTATGATTCCCATTGCTAATCCTAAATGCATGTATTCTCTTTAGAAAGCAGTCACTTACATGTAAAAATAAAACTAAGAAGCAAAAAAAAAAAAAAAAAAACACACATACAAATCCATACACTCTCTTTAATAAGGTGAAGCACATAATAAGCAAAACAAAACTGAGAAAACGGTAAAACTTACTCGAGAGTTCAGATCAACGTGAGGAAGATCACTGTTTCGCGTTGCATGACCCGACCTTCTGATCTCGCTGTATTGCATCTCCGCAATTGAGAATCACATTTCGCTACACTGTTTACCTTCCTGATTAACGACCAAAGCAGTATTTTGTCCTGATGAGCAATATTCGTTACCAGTTTCGATCTATGAAAGCGGAGTTTTAAATTCGTGCGCAAGAAGAACTTGAAAGAAAACGGGATGGTACTAGGCCACGCTCGCACACTTCGATATAGCTCCCGAGAAGACTGACTGTCTCGCCGCGTGTATTCTCTTCGACGACGTTGCCAACCAACTAAGCGGGTTATAATATCTCCACCCGCTTCGAAAGTCGGTGAAGCCCATCTTCATCTTCTCCTTCTTCTCTTTCTTCTTGCCTGGCGGGCCAAGAGACCGCTACCTCGTAGTTCATCCCATCAGCAAAGCAAAATAATAACATTCCTTACACTTCAAGTTGTTTTTGGAACGTCACCACGCAAGATTGAAAATGAAGTACGTATAGCTTAGTGACCTAGTCAATAACGTGTTTGTTCTGTGTGATATATGTGAATTCTTCTATAATCACATGATACTTTATATATAGATAATATATATATATACTATATATATTAAATATATATATATATATATAACACTTATCAATTGTAATTCCCTTTGGGTGTAGTTACAAAGTACAGTGAACTTGATATTACTCTTTATTTGCGATTTAATATTTGTGAAGATAAAATAGGCATGCGTGTATATACAGAATGACAATTCATAAAAATAGAATATCTATATATTATTTTATATATATATATTATTATATATATATAGATACTATATATATATATTATCTATATATATATATATATGTGTGTGTTGTGTGTGTGTGTGTGTGTGTGTGTGTGTGTGTGTGTGTGTGTGATTGTGAATTTTTGCTATCTATACACGCGTGACTATTTTATCTTCACAAATATTAAATAATAAATACCATCCAATATCAAGTTCACTATACTTTTGAAGTAACTTACACCCAAAGGGATAGTTGACAAGTATATAAGTATATATATATATATATATATATATATATATATATATATTCGTTAAAAGCAATTGCTTTAGTGGCATCAATAAGTTTCTTGCAGGTATCTTCATACCGACGAAGTTTTTTCCGATTCTCGTTCGTCAATTTCTGGTGAAATATACGCAGACTTCCTTCTTCCATTTATTGAATTTTGTCACGACAGCTGTTTCGCCTTATGGCATTATCAAGCGACTACTGACTTACAATCTGACCTTTCGGCCTATTTATCTCATCGTGTTGGAGGTATGACCTCGAGGTATGGGTACTGGTTAGTCTAGGGATTAACAGCTTAAGGGCGTTGTTTTAGTTACAAAGAATATAAGGACATATGTACTGCGACAATAAGAGTGAAAGTTTAAACAGTGGTTAAATAAATATTCAAAATACAATGCCATGTGCTAGAGTTTCCTTAAATGTATGTTTAAAATTTAATATGTTACATGTTGGTTTTAGATAAAAATTACAAAATTACATACAGGAATGAATATGAATATAGAAATCTAAATACGGGAGTACAAATATATGTATATATTTTATAGCATGCATAAAGGTACAAGAGATAATTTCTGTTTATACATAAATGTGTATGATTTAAATTTGAGTGTGTGTGTGTGTGTGTGTGTGTGTCCAAAATGGTCTACGTTGGTTAACGGTTGCTGATTCGTGTTGGGCGGGGTCTCAGCGACCTGAGTAAGGATGTTACTTGACTTTCGCTGACGCTGGGTCTTCTCATGCCTTCCAAGGGGCGCGATGTTCTCGGTGGATTGGGGCGCGCTGTCTGGTCCCTGTTGGCTTGGGTATTCCTTCTTCTGCTGGAGGGGAGTATATGGTCCGATTCTTGTTGGACGTTCAAGGTCGGCTTCTGAATAGCGATGCTCACTGCTTCCGTTATTAAGAGGCGACCGTAGTTGTCTTCTCTGTGTACGACCTGGGTGCCTTCTATGAGCTCTTGTAGAGATGGCTTCCTGTCGTGAACATCTATGTAATGTTGATGGATGGCCCCTTGATTTCTATGAGCCAGCAGACGTCTCCGAAGGGTCGTTGTAGTGTGCCCGATGTAGTTTTGGCTGTGAGGTTTACACACCTCCTCTGGACAAGTAAATTTGTAAACTACATTCGTGCACATCTCCTTCGGTCCCCCCGGAGCGGTGCTGTTCTTCATTATTAAGGCTGCTACAAGGTTGGGCTTACTATATATCCTGAGGCTTATTTTATGGTAAGGGGCTTTTGGGGTTACGCCTCTGTTTATTATCCCGCGTAGTGTGCAGCAATCCTCCTTGTATGCAGACCCATAATGTACACGATGGTAAATAATCAAGTTTTCCTCGTTTTTCGCCATGGTGTTGGGTTGGTAAAATTCGTCCATTTTCTTTTTTATTGCTGCTTCGATAATTTGATCTGCATACCCGTTGTTTGTCAGCAGTTGGCGAATTCGGTCGAGTTCGTTATGTATATCTTTCCATGATGAGCTGTGTGTGAAGGTTCTGTTGACATACGCACTCACGACAGACTTTTTATATGCGTCCGGGCACTCCCCGCGTGCGTTCAAGCAACGGCCAGCGTTCGTTGCTTTCGTATAAACGGTCGTCTTAAACTGTCCTTCTTGTTGTTTTACCAGGACATCAAGAAATGGCAAAGTCTTCTGCTGGCTGTGCTCTGTGGTGAAGTTGAGCACTGAGTTTCTTTTCAGAGCATCTGCTAGTTTTTTGGTATCTTCAGGCTCTTTTATTGTGACGAATATATCGTCGATGTACCGCCCATAAATCCTAGGTTTTAGATGTTCTCTAAAGGTCCTTTCTTCGACGGTGGCCATGTACATATTTGCAAAGAGGACCCCTAGTGGGGATCCCATGGCGACTCCATCTACTTGTCGAAATAATTCCCCCTGATGAGAGAGGAAAGGGGCTTCTGTAGTGCTAGCTTTCAGCATCTCTCGGAGGACATCTTCGGAAATGGGCAGCGGGTTCTTCTCGGACCTGTATACACGATCAAGAATGATGTCGATCGTTTCTTCGACGCCAACAATCAGCAAGACGTCGTAAAATTCCCTAAGGTAAAAGGAGACTATGGGCCCGGTTACTGCTACGGAACAGTGAAAACACACAAGGCAGGTAACCCCCTAAGGCCCATCATCTCTCAGATGACATCCCCAACCTATAGGATAGCGAAAGTCCTGAATGATTTGCTGGTACCTTACATACCTGGTGCATATTCACTGAAATCAGCGGTGGAGTTTATTGATCTCCTACAGGAAAAAGGACCAGAAGACGACATTGCCTCACTCGACGTTGAGAGTTTGTTTACGAACGTTCCCGTCGAAGAAACGATCGACATCATTCTTGATCGTGTATACAGGTCCGAGAAGAACCCGCTGCCCATTTCCGAAGATGTCCTCCGAGAGATGCTGAAAGCTAGCACTACAGAAGCCCCTTTCCTCTCTCATCAGGGGGAATTATTTCGACAAGTAGATGGAGTCGCCATGGGATCCCCACTAGGGGTCCTCTTTGCAAATATGTACATGGCCACCGTCGAAGAAAGGACCTTTAGAGAACATCTAAAACCTAGGATTTATGGGCGGTACATCGACGATATATTCGTCACAATAAAAGAGCCTGAAGATACCAAAAAACTAGCAGATGCTCTGAAAAGAAACTCAGTGCTCAACTTCACCACAGAGCACAGCCAGCAGAAGACTTTGCCATTTCTTGATGTCCTGGTAAAACAACAAGAAGGACAGTTTAAGACGACCGTTTATACGAAAGCAACGAACGCTGGCCGTTGCTTGAACGCACGCGGGGAGTGCCCGGACGCATATAAAAAGTCTGTCGTGAGTGCGTATGTCAACAGAACCTTCACACACAGCTCATCATGGAAAGATATACATAACGAACTCGACCGAATTCGCCAACTGCTGACAAACAACGGGTATGCAGATCAAATTATCGAAGCAGCAATAAAAAAGAAAATGGACGAATTTTACCAACCCAACACCATGGCGAAAAACGAGGAAAACTTGATTATTTACCATCGTGTACATTATGGGTCTGCATACAAGGAGGATTGCTGCACACTACGCGGGATAATAAACAGAGGCGTAACCCCAAAAGCCCCTTACCATAAAATAAGCCTCAGGATATATAGTAAGCCCAACCTTGTAGCAGCCTTAATAATGAAGAACAGCACCGCTCCGGGGGGACCGAAGGAGATGTGCACGAATGTAGTTTACAAATTTACTTGTCCAGAGGAGGTGTGTAAACCTCACAGCCAAAACTACATCGGGCACACTACAACGACCCTTCGGAGACGTCTGCTGGCTCATAGAAATCAAGGGGCCATCCATCAACATTACATAGATGTTCACGACAGGAAGCCATCTCTACAAGAGCTCATAGAAGGCACCCAGGTCGTACACAGAGAAGACAACTACGGTCGCCTCTTAATAACGGAAGCAGTGAGCATCGCTATTCAGAAGCCGACCTTGAACGTCCAACAAGAATCGGACCATATACTCCCCTCCAGCAGAAGAAGGAATACCCAAGCCAACAGGGACCAGACAGCGCGCCCCAATCCACCGAGAACATCGCGCCCCTTGGAAGGCATGAGAAGACCCAGCGTCAGCGAAAGTCAAGTAACATCCTTACTCAGGTCGCTGAGACCCCGCCCAACACGAATCAGCAACCGTTAACCAACGTAGACCATTTTGGACACACACACACACACACACACACACTCAAATTTAAATCATACACATTTATGTATAAACAGAAATTATCTCTTGTACCTTTATGCATGCTATAAAATATATACATATATTTGTACTCCCGTATTTAGATTTCTATATTCATATTCATTCCTGTATGTAATTTTGTAATTTTTATCTAAAACCAACATGTAACATATTAAATTTTAAACATACATTTAAGGAAACTCTAGCACATGGCATTGTATTTTGAATATTTATTTAACCACTGTTTAAACTTTCACTCTTATTGTCGCAGTACATATGTCCTTATATTCTTTGTAACTAAAACAACGCCCTTAAGCTGTTAATCCCTAGACTAACCAGTACCCATACCTCGAGGTCATACCTCCAACACGATGAGATAAATATAGGCCGAAAGGTCAGATTGTAAGTCAGTAGTCGCTTGATAATGCCATAAGGCGAAACAGCTGTCGTGACAAAATTCAATAAATGGAAGAAGGAAGTCTGCGTATATTTCACCAGAAATTGACGAACGAGAATCGGAAAAAAACTTCGTCGGTATGAAGATACCTGCAAGAAACTTATTGATGCCACTAAAGCAATTGCTTTTAACGAAAATTGTATTAGAGAAAAACTATGCCCTAAAAGTATATATATATATATATATATATATATATTGATTATATATAGATATATATATATATATATATATATATGTATATGTATGTATGTATGTATATAAAGCCCAATTCCATTTTACCCAGATATGTGGTGGCTCAATACTTAATGAATTAAGGAAAACTTCTGTTATATCAGCTGCTTCATATACTTAACCGAAGGCTCACTAACAGTGTGTCAGCCCTCCCAACACATTGCATCATTCACCTCGAAATTCTACTAAAACTTTCATTTTCCGATCAATTATGCCAGCATTTTCATAGTTTATTAGTCCTCTTTCCTCGTTTCACTAGCCTGTTGCTTCCAGTATCTCTTCTTCTTTCTCACCGTTATCCCTGCATTAAGGGGTCGGTTGCCTGATGCGCCTTCTCTTCCACTGCCTTCTATCAAAAGCATCATCCTCCACCAAACCTCTTCTCCTCTCCATATCTTCCTTCACTTTATCTCCCCATCTAATTCTCTGTCTCCCTCTCGATCTTCTTCATCTAACAGGTTCCTCTTCCCAAGACCTCTTCACTCCCCCCTGTAGCGCCTCAGTGGCGTGGTTGGTATGGTCTTTGCCTGCCACCTCGGTGGCCGCGAGTTCGATTCTCGGGCATTCCATTGTGGGGTGAGAGATGTATATTTCTAGTGACAGAAGTTCACTCTCGACGTGGTTCGGAAGTCACGTAAAGCCGTTGTTCCCGTTGCTGAATAACCACTGGTTCCATGCAACGTAAAAACACCATACAAACAAAGAAACCGTCCCAGAGCACCTTGGTGATCGCTCTTGTCTCCAGTTGTACATTATTTTACCAATTCCTCGTATCTCTATATTTTCGTTCGGTCTTCGTATACCAAGTATGATAATCTATACTCTGTTTTTTTCCATCTGTCCACCCGCCTGTGGGGTTTGCGTATGGTAACACTGCGTCCCGGGCTGTAGATAGTCATGCCATGTGTAAGTTTTAGGTAAATATTAGGATATCTGGGTGTACATTTGCAACTGAAAAGTGTTTTAATAATTTACTGTATGCGAATTACACCGTTAATATTCGAAATAGGATATTATTATTATTGTTGAATGTAAGTTTAATGTAACTATCTAAGCCCGGGACGCAGTGTTACCATACGGAAACACCACAGGTGGGTGGAAGATGAATAAAAAAAACGAGTATAGTGCGTATCAATAGCATCAACCTTTTTCCTTTCATTCACATTTTAGAGTTTAATAATGATATAAATCTTCAGGGATTTTTTTATTATTTTCATGAATCATATCAAGATTCCTCATGAGTGAGAGTTTGGGTTGAGCGAAGTTACAAAGGTCTGAATCGACCAATATCTAAAAGGATAACGGTCCTTGTCTTTACACCGAATTTTCATCAGTATGTTATGCATAACTTTTTGCCAACAAAGGGATCTTGGGGACGGCGGGGTGGGGTGCGGTCTGGGGACGGGGGTGGATTAGGCAATGATGCTTGAAAACTATCAACGGGAGATGCGCAAAGAGATTTATCCGTTCGTTAACCTGCGCAACTGTCGCCGTCATTAACCAAGACTTGGCGAACGGATCTTTTACGATAATTTCGAGGCGAATCAATTGATTGACAGCAGCGCATTTGCATTCTCGATCTCTACTAGGTCAGCCGTAGCATATGTCTGGCAAATACAGACACAGAGGAGCCGTTAGCTGTCTGATAATTTAGTGGGAGCTTTTAATGCAAAGTTGTCCGAAATATACAATTAAGACGAAATTTGCACATTCATTCGGTGGCTGTCACGAAGATGATGTTTTCTCTGTTGATACTCTCGCCCACCACAAATAGTCGTGCATCTGATGCCTAGGTCAGTCCCTTACGACGCTCCTGATTGGCTGTTGATAAGCCAATCACAGGGCTGGAAACTCTCAGTCTCTCGAGAGAGTTCACATAGGCAGGATGTATGTTCCATCTCTCCTGAGGGATACGTCTTTCAAAAGTATCCCTCAGAAGTGGAACATACATCCTGCCTGTGTGAACTCTCTCGAGAGACTGAGAGTTTCCAGCCCTGTGATTGGCTTATTATCAACAGCCAATCAGGAACGTCGTAAGGGACTGGCCTCGACATCAGATGCACGCTTGATGTGAATATACTACAGGATTTCTCGTTTTCTTCTAATAGACCTCTGAGTATTTTAGAACTGGGTATCTGCGAGCAAGGTTTAGAGAATTCTCAAGACTTTGTCACTGGAAGATTGACCATTTTGCGAAGCTTGCATTTGGTTCCCTTGACTGTACGACCCATTGGGGAACTCAAAGAGAAGAATTTACCTCTGAAGTACGACCCTTGCTGGCTGACTGTTCCTATTTTGAGGACCTGAGAGGGTTCCTGGTTCCTGGTTAGGCACAAAACTATTTAACTTTAAACAGTTTTATGTTTTCCTCTTTCGTATTGTTGGTCTCCTTTTTCCAAATAACGCTGGCTTTCCTCTTTGTTTTCCCGTGGCGATGACCCTATTTATTGTAACGCCAGATGATTTATATCTCAGATCAACCAACAACACATCTCAGTATGCCCTTCTTTTCCTGATCGTGACCATACTTTGGAAAAACAGGAGCGATAATTGTCCAATTAATACTATTGCCCATGCAGGAAATATGAAGCGATAATTCGGTACTGGCATGAATGAAGCCACCTTATTTTATTTATTCCTTTTCTGAAACTGTTAAGTAAGTGACGTACAAACATTACAGTGATCAAATGAATGGTAATTTGGTTCATCACTTGACCTCTGACGGGTAAAACTTTCAGTTCTAACACATGCGCCAAACAGTCAAGACTAGTTTACCCAGCTACCTTCATCGCTAATAATCCATACGCTTTGCGCATGCGCGGCATCTTGAAAGGCGAGATCGCAAACCTTTTCAGAACAGCCTGGTATACTCACGGTCTAGGTGTAGTATTACCTGGACCGTGCGTATACTTTGTATTGCTCAAGCGCGGTACGTGTGACAGAAGGATGTTTTAAGCGGATCGATCACATCCTTTTAGTCTTTACAGTTTGCACGGCAAATAACCTAGATAGGATTGATTCGATCCTACGGCTGAGTGGATCTCGCTCACCAGAACGCAATGGTTTGATTTGGAAGCTGAGGAGCTGTTAGTTTCAGGAGTATTGCAGTACTCGGTACTCGGCATCTCGTCAGTCATTTGTTTGCGACGCCGCACTCTTCTTGCAGTTTAATGCATTTTTATCTCTTTACCTATTTATTTATTTATTTATTTATTAATAATTGGGATCTCTTCTTTCTGCATTTCCAATCACTTGCTCTTACTTCTTCCTAATGAACTCCTTATTATTCTTTGGAAGCTTGAATTTCAAGTCAGTGGACCCTTTGGTGGGTTTGTTCAGTATGAATAGGTTTCATCTACTGAATAATAATAATAATAATAAAATAATAATAATAATAATAATAATAATAATAATAATAATAATAATAATAGAGGCTGAAGTAGCTCCAGGACTCATGCAGAAGAGTGTGATCCTAGAAACGGCGCACATAGTAAGAAAAGTGATGGACTCCTAAGGAGGCAGGATGCAACCCGGAACCCCACACTATAAATACCACCCAGTCGAATTGGTGGACTGTGATAGAGCAAAAATAATAATAATAATAATAGCAGTAATAATAATAATGCATCAAATAAAAACACTTTCTTATCCCAGTTTATCGAGATGATCTCAGGTACAAGTGAAACTTTCTAATCTTTTCGGTCGTGAATTTAGCCTTGACAGATACTACCAGATAAGATAAGGACCCTTTGATCCTAGGAACTAGGCAACAGCAAGATAATGAAGATAAATAGGCCTAATACCTCAGTTGGTTTTGACTGACAGGTTATTCTGGTAATTCAAGAAAAATTAGTCAATTGCAAAATAAAAGATGAAGGATTGACAACTCCGTCAAGTACTAGTATAATTCAGAGATAATGTTTTTTCTTTCATTTTATGTTCATTAAGTCTATTAAGTCTAAAATAACATAAGGCACCAAAGGAAATAACTTGGAGAAAATTATGGAAACACTATCGTAGTCTACTGCTTTTATTTGCAACATTTAAAAAAAAAGTAGAATAAAAACCAGCTTTATCACACAACTTACACCAACCTGCAAGTCCTTGAAGTATTCATCTCTCTCTCTCTCGCAAACAAACAAGCACCAAGCTGCACAGCAAAAAAGGAAACTTAAACCATAGACCTAAAATTAAGCGTTCGTCAACAAATATTATAAATTTCTTTCAGATTAAACAGATCATCGTCCAAAAGCTAAAAGCTAACAAAAGAAGATCAACAATCTTCGATTCGAAAAAGCATAGTCAGCACTCCTCAGCTCTCTCTCTCTCTCTCTCTCTCTCTCTCTCTCTCTCTCTCTCTCTCTCTCTCTCCTTTCGACGGCAGCCAGCTCTCAGCAGGGATTCTGGACGTAGGAGATGGAGTAACCTCCTTGGAAGTCTCCAGTTCCCGCAAGGTGGGTGTTCGTGACGTCCTGTGTTGTGTCCAGCAAGAAGATGTGAGGCGCCAGGAAGTTGACCACATAAGCAGCCACTGGGGATGACCCCTGGAAAGAGGTCAGAATAATGCTGTTGATTTAAGAGGTCATTTTGAAAATATGAAGGAATAATGCTACTAATTTACGCGATCATTTCTTGGATACTTCTCGGAACCTCTGGACGAAACGTGAAAAATTCACGGGAAAGGATATAGGCCTAATGGAAAACAAGCAGAAAAGGAAAGGAAATAGGCCAAATGGAAGACATGCAGAATACGAAAGGATATAGGCCTAATGGAAGACAAGCAGAAGAGAAAAGGAAATGGGCCTAAAGAAAGATAAGCAGAATAGGAAAGGAAATAGGCCTAATAGAAGACAAGCAGAATAGGAAAGGAAGTAGGCCTAATGGAAGACAAACAATAGGAAAGGAAATAGGCCTAATGGAAGACAAGCAGAATACGAAAGGAAATAGACCTAATAGAAGACAAACAATAGGAAAGGAAATAGGCCTAATGGAAGACAAGCAGAATAGGAAAGGAAATAGACCTAATGAAAGACAAGCAGAATAGGAAAGGAAATAGGCCTAATGGAAGACAAGCAGAATAGGAAAGGAAATAGACCTAATAGAAGACAAACAATAGGAAAGGAAATAGGCCTAATGGAAGACAAGCAGAATAGGAAAGGAAATAGGCCTAATAGAAGACAAGCAGAAAAGGAAAGGAAATAGGCCTAATGGAAGACAAGCAGAATAGGAAAGGAAGTAGGCCTAATGGAAGACAAACAATAGGAAAGGAAATAGGTCTAATGGAAGTCAAGAAGAATAGGAAAGCAAATAGACCTAATAGAAGACAAACAATAGGAAAGGAAATAGGACTAATAGAAGACAAGCAGAACAGGAAAGGAAGTAGGCCTCATAGAAGACAAACATAATAGGAACCGAATCCTTCGGATATAGGCCTAATAAAATGCAAACAGAATAAGAACTGAATCTTTCAAGCATCAGTGACCAAAAACTATATCAAAATTCATCCTACGAAAACTGACCATAAAGAATGACTGTCACGAGAATTTACCAACTGAGATAACATCAAATAACTCAAATATAAATTACTTTCCCCGCCATTAAAGAATAGCAACCGCCCATCGTGGCTTCTTACCACAGGGGCGCCGGTCTTGCAAACATCCTCTGCAGTCGGGTACTTAGTTAATCCTGGTCTCTCGAAATAATCGCCGCACTGTGGTACCCAGTTAGAACTTCCCTTTTCTTGATACGTTATCTGGAAAGAATGAAGGAAATGAGACGACCTGAGAGCGAGTTACGGTTCCTGTAACGTTATATATTAAAAAAAGTAACTACTGGTCTAGTTATTTCATATAAATACAAGAATTTCTCTTTCTGAAAATATAATTTTTTTTTTTTTTTGCTCTTTTATTTAAAAACATACACTTTAAAGGTCATTTTACAATACATTTACAAAATATGTCATTTACGTACAGAATCAACATACTTGAATTTATGTATATTTAACATTGTACTTGATTTTTTTTTATTTTACTCTTCTGTATTTATAATAAGATAAGTACTACGTATGTAAATAATGTAGAGAATTTTTTTTATATTTTCATAATAAAATATAAAAAATGTACTATGTATATACATACATATACCCATACCTATACATTGTATATACATACTCATTTCACACATATACATCTGTATATACTAAAATTCCAAGTAATTCAGGTCGCTACATTGTAGTAGTACTTTTACAAACGTGTAAAGGCCCTCATACACTGAACGATTGTCGTTATCGACCCACACACACACGATTCAGACAATATGAACGAGATCGTTCAGACACGAAGCTCCGCCCACTTTTGCATTCAGACAAGCCTATACACAGTGTTTTTGCGAACGATACAGACAGTCGTTCAGACAATCGTTCAGTGTATGGGAGTCTTCTCAAGCCATACCGAACAGGAGCTGCGTTCAGTGCGGACACAAATGCCGTAATCCAGCCCGGAAAGAAGGTAGTTCTCGCTGGTCGAGCCGTCTTGGTTAAATCCTTTCATTGTGCCACTGGTTCCCGTGTAGAACTGGCCACATCCTCTAGGCACTGTGATGAAGAATGTCAAGAACACCACATCATTATTGCAAGCGCTCAGAACACGCCTGGTTTGTACGCTGGTTTTGAAATAATTGGCAGCATCGACAGGAACATGCATACACACACACACACACACACACACACACACACACAATATATATATATATATATATATATACATATATATATATATATATATATATATATATATATATGTGTGTGTGTGTGTGTGTGTGTGTATGTGTGTGTGTATATATATATAGGACCTCTTAACGAGCAGTTAAAAAAAGAATCGTAAATCTAACAAATAAAAATCACAATTTTGTAAAACTCAACAAATTATTTTACGCTTTGTCGTAATTTAATGTGCTTCTAATGACCAAAAGAAAGCCTTGCTGACGTCTCTAAAAATATATGCCCCCCCCCCCCCCCCCCCAAAGGAAAAAAAATACAAAATTGGATATCTATTACCTTCAGTCGCGGAATTACACTTGATTTTCGCCACTTTGATGTACCACGATCGATCTGCTGAGAATGTCGATGTTTTGAAAGCGAAGACGACCTCTTTGCTCAAAGATGAGTCTACGTCTAAGTAAACTGTAGCCAGAGCCAAAGAGAGAATGAGGAACATTACCCCATTACATACTGAATGGTATAGAAACCCTACTAATATCAAAAGCTACTCACAGTATTATGACTCTTGAAATGGAGAAACGGATCCACATTTATGTTTGGGTACAAATATATCCTAAAAATTAATCTATACTGTGAGCTTTCGGAAATCTGTTCATTTTCCATTTTCAACCGAAAATGGTACTCGAACGCTCTCTGTATAGACTTATTTTTAAATATATCTATACCCATACATAACTGGATTTATCTCTCTTTAATACCTGATATATTCTTGACGTCTACATCAGCCTTAAAAAAATAGGAAACTTGATAGTATACCATCCTTATTTCACAGCAATACATTGTCAGTAATTGGCTCCACTGCTAGCACAAAGATTAATTAGTAATCTGTATTTCATATAAATCACAATATTTGCTACGTAAAACTAAAGCTTCAATACGAACAGTGAGTGTCAGTCGTGTAGCCACACAGCTTGTCAAATTTGTTGTCGTGACTGACGATGAGATAATCATTTTTGCAGTTCCCTGTGTTGTCGGGATAGGCCAGCCTCAGGGTGACGATGTCTAGTCTGTGGCAGAAAAAAATGAGAAACAAGGATTGTTGAATTATGTGGCGCCCTCAGATCACGGGTTAGTCTAAGGATAAAAGTTGACGTTATTATTATTATTATTATTATTTATTTATTTATTTATTATTTTTTTTTTTTGCTCTATCACAGTCCTCCAATTCGACTGGGTGGTATTTATAGTGTGGGGTTCCGGGTTGCATCCTGCCCCCTTAGGAGTCCATCACTCTTCTTACTATGTGTGCCGTTTCTAGGATCACACTCTTCTGCATGAGTCCTGGAGCTACTTCAGCCTCTAGTTTTTCTAGATTCCTTTTCAGGGATCTTGGTGGATCGTGCTAGTGCCTCCTATGATTATGGGTACGATTTCCACTGGCATATCCCATATCCTTCTTATTTCTATTTTCAGATCTTGATACTTATCCATTTTTTCCTCTCTTTCTCTTCAACTCTGGTGTCCCATGGTATTGCGACATCAATGAGTGATACTTTCTTCTTGACTTTGTCAATCAACGTCACGTCTGGTCTGTTTGCACGTATCACCCTATCCGTTCTGATACCATAGTCCAAGAGGATCTTTGCATGATCGTTTTCTATCACTCCCTCAGGTTGGTGCTCGTACCACTTATTACTGCAAGGTAGCTGATGTTTCTTGCACAGGCTCCAGTGGAGGGCTTTTGCCACTGAATCATGCCTCTTTTTGTACTGGTTCTGTGCAAGTGCCGGGCATTCACTTGCTATGTGGTTTATGGTTTCATTTTTCGTATTGCACCTCCTACATATGGGAGAGATGTTATTATTATATTATTATTATTATTATTATTATTATTATTATTATTATTATTATTATTATTAATCAAAGATAAACCCCATTCATGTGGAGCAAAGAATACGATGTTCATTTAAAAGAAGTTACAGAAAATAACAAGAAATACAGATATTTTTGGAAATGGCATAAAATCTTTCTCCTTTTTGCAGCTTTGTCCCGTGAGAGTCAAATTCTAACCTGTTCAGAAACGAAACTGTAATATCACTTGGATTATACATAAATTCCTTTTCAAAAATTGAAATTTAGAGAATCGTTATTTGCATCTTTACTGATTTGTGAAGAATAAAAAAAAAATGGAAGTTGAAATAAAAACATGATTTCCCAGTTGAGAATTCTCATTGCGGATCAATTAAAAAATGGCTTTATCAAAATATTAATTTTACGAATGTTTTAAATAACCCATTTTATTTCAAGCAATATCTGATCAACCCATTACACTCCACATAGACTAAATCATGAATACAAGAAAATTCATGTGTTAATTTAGCAATTTTTTTGAGCTACAGTAGAAACCTTTTCCCAGAGCTAGAGACGGTACTGTCGTCTTGTCAACAAAAAATGAAGAAAAATTAGTCTTTAGGTCTATTTATCTAAGCCTACTGTTGATAAACGTGCAAACACCGGTACTTTGTTCACATTAAATATTAATTTAGCAATTTTTTTAACCTATTGTTGATAAACGTGCAAACACCGCTACTTAGCTCACATGAAGTATTAATTTAGCCTTTTTATTGAGCTAAAGTAAAGACCTTCCCCCAGAGTTAGAGAAAAAAAAAAAAAGTCTTGAGGCCTATCTATATCTAGACCTACTGTTGATTAACGTGCAAACACCGCTACTTTGTTCACATCAAGCATTAATTTAGCATTTTTTTTTTAACCACAGTATAGACCTTTTCCCAGAGCTAGAGACGGTACTGTCGTCTTGTGAAAAAATAAAATAGTCTTTAGGCCTATTCATCTAGACCTACTGTTGATAAACGTGCACACACCGCTACTTAGCTCACACCGAGCTCAAAACCACCACTCGCATCCAACCCATCATTATTATTACCTTAACTGGCAAATGGAATCGTCGATGGCAACGGTCTGTTCGCAGGTGAGGTGGTGATTGAAAGTAGCCGGGTAGCCAGGCGACCGCAGCCAGGTGTTATTGTTGGCGCTCCTCCCGCCACACCGGAGCCTGGCTGTTGTGGGGGATTTTCGGTGGTGGCAGAAGGAAAGAAATTGAAGTGTAGTACTACATCGGTTATTTGTAGATCCATTTTGTGAATTTTCACTTTGTTGGGCTTTATTCTAGATGTAAATGACACCTACTTTTCATCACTGACACTGAGGTACAGCTATAGCTCTCTCTCTCTCTCTCTCTCTCTCTCTCTCTCTCTCTCTCTCTCTCTCTCTTCACATAGAAGACCTGGAAGACAGATTACTTGTTTACTTCTCGTCACTGAGGTAAAGCTCTCTCTCTCTCTCTCTCTCTCTCTCTCTCTCTCTCTCTCTGAATAACACTGCTTTATTGATAACCTTCATAGTTCAAGAATGGAATTAAGAGTGTGCTGTACAAAAATACCAAAGTACGCACCCGCTGAAATGACTAACAAGAACTTGGAAGACTTCGTTCAGACCTCCGTCGTGACTTACTGGTGCAGCACTCCCCGAAGCCCCAGGCGCAGCTGCCGGAGGGCACGGCGTCCTCAGATCCCGAGAGGCAGGAACGATAGTCATAACAGGTTCCCGTGACTTCGCCATCTTCGCCTACCGCGGTGCATTCGGTGTTGGCGAACTTCGCCACCGTGAACAGGCTCACTTGCGAAGATAATAATAATAATAATAATAATAATAATAATAATAATAATAATAATAATAATAATAATAATAATAATAATAATAATAATAATAATAATAATAAAAACGGGTTTCAAAGCAATAATCAACTTCCTTTTAAGCCACATATAAAGAAACTAACATTTATCAACCTTTCAACTCTTCTTTTGTCATATATCCCACAGAAATCTCGTCTGAAATCCCTATTTTGAAAAGAATCCTGAATGTCCTATATTTCTTTCTTGGAATTTTAATATATACAAATATATATGTGTGTAATGGGTATGTATATATACAGTATGTGGGTATGTGTATATGCATGTATATACTTAGTAAATCTAAGTATATTGATCTATAAAAAAATATTATGACTATATTTGTTGATTTTGTACGTAAATTACATATATTGCATATGTATTGAATTGTAAAATGAACTTTAAAATGTTTTTTTTAGTGAAAGAGAAAAAAATATTTCTTTCATCTCGTTTCCAAATTAAATTATCTTTAAAAAATTCATACTTACGAAACCTAGGTTTCTTCTGCACGATATTCGTCTCGTTTCGAGAAAAGGCGACATCGGGGAAAATAACTGCTATCGTCAGGACACTCAAAAACGACGTGGACAGCGCACCTGGAATGGATCTTCTTCTATAGACGTCTCTTCATACGGTAACTAGCTTTGTAATCGATTATTTGTTTATTTCAGGGATTCGACAACTCTTTCCTGTCGGTACGACAGTCTTCTGGTGATAAGTATTCGTATCGAAATCAAGTGGAAATGTTCTTTTTAAAGTTCTCTGTAATTCCCTAAGTCTTTAACACACTTAATTCATTGCTGAAAATTTTATTAACAAATATAAATTGAGGCAGATGTAAATCATTACTGTGACTGAATGCAATAAGTGTGTAAAGCTACTAGTTTTTAGATAAAATCCACGGCGACATATGCTCGCAGCCTAGACTTTCTTGGCGCCGTTAGTTAAGCTCAGCAAGCCGCAAGGGAAAAAAAAAACTGTTATATTTTCAGCTCTGTAAATCGCTGTGTGAAGAGCGTCGTGTTATTCGAAGACGAACATAAAACCTTCGCTTAGACGAGCTTTCAAATGACCTTGATAAGTGTATTATTGTCATGTACTGCTCAACAAAGACATCAATAGGCCTATTGATTTTCGAAAATCATGGACGAAGTTTAATTGATGAACTGAAGCTCGGTATAGAGACAGCTGTGGATGTATGGTACTAAAGGTAATTGGTTGAGTGTAATTCAAATATCTTTAATGATGTTTCCAAGGTTATCTGATAATTCTATAGATGAGAGGGTGTGAGAGTGTCACAGAAAACACACAGGTGTATTTACGAAACCGTGTGATGAGAAAAAAGGTCATGAATGGAATGTGGGGAGACAGATGTTTGCGAATGATATACTGTTGATTGGGAAGAGTAAGTAGAAACAGCAGAGACTAGTGACAGGGAGAAATTTAAAACAAATGCGAGCAAGAGAAAGTTGACGAGTGAACGAAAACTAGGGAGATGACGAAGAGAAGGTTAATGTGAATGTTGGAATAATGGAAATGGTTGATTCATACAAGTATTTTGGAAATAAATAAAACAGGCGGTGAAGATGCCTTAAGCAAGACATGGAACTTGGTAGCAGGGTGTGTGCAAAAGATTTGCAAGATAATTATCTATGGACTGCATAAGATTTGCAAGATAATGATCTATGGACTGCAAAAGATTTGCAAGATAATTATCTATGGAATTATTAGGAAATAAGGCCGTTCAACTCCAAAAAGTGAGAGACTGTATGAATGAAGTTGGATATTCCAGTGTATATAAGAAGTTTGATGTTTCGTTAATGAGTCTTCCGGGTAGGCCTATGAAACAGCTACTGAGGTGGAAGTTTCATGCACAGGGTATCATCCCGGATTCGTTAGCTGAAGAATGAATGTAGGAGTGACTAATATCTTGTTTATTTATATATAATATATATATTATATATTACATATACATATATATATAGATATATATATATATATATATATATATATATATATATATATATATATATATGTAAATGTTATATAGCTACCGGCAAATTTATATAAATGCATGCCTCAGCTCAACTCTGTTTACAAATTAGTAGTCTCCATCTATTAAAATTTAATGACATTCTTTTCGTTTGAGACTTCCTCCTTAATATATCTCTTGAGTTACTTCAAGTGAATATGCCAAAAAAAAAAAAAATATTCGCTGATCAAATGACAAACTGATAGTCAATGACAAAACTGAATGAATTGTTATACTGCAGACATTACTAAACATCGTTATCATCAGATGTTGTTATGAATGATTTATAAGGTAAAAGATATTCAAAGCGAACTTACTCACTCGTATGCTTGTTATCTGCTTTCGTACCCGATGGATAATGGTACTACTATATCCCGATGGATAATGGTACTATTATATCCCGATGGATAATGGTATTATTTCCCGATGGAAAATGGTACTACTATATCCCGATGGATAATGGTAATATATTCCGATGGATAATGGTAATATATCCTGATGGATAATAGTATTATATCGCAGACACTATCGTGCAATTATCTCTCTCGTGTAGAGATATCCTTTAGAGCAAGATCATCCCTTAACTGAAAGAGCAAACATGGCGCCAACATACCTTTCATGACGACCAGAAGGAGCTGCAAAGCGAAGCCAGCACACACTCGACTTAACCACGGACAACTGAATGCATAATCACCTCCAAAATAAGCAACGGCTGTGCAACGGGGATCCAGCCCGACTTCGCTAAACAGGTGCTTGTGGGACGTGTCAAGAAAACAAAAGAAGAAGATCAATGGCCCCAGTACGGTTTTGCTTTCAGAGAGCACGTTTTTTTTTCTTACCTTGCGTGAATCTTGATGCTGCGTCCTCAATTTGCAATACATCTCTAATTCTAACCTGTTTGTAGATACATATCGGCAGTCTTCTTTGACAAAATCAACAAATATAACAGCGAACTCTTGGTTTTTCCATTACTGGTACTAGTGATAGGTATTAGAAACTTCATTCTGTCATGTTCCGGTCTTGCCGTACTACAGAAATGGTAGCAGATAAATGACCCAGAAATTTACATCCAAAATGGCGTTACTGGATTCCTCGTTGAAGGTTTTCTTGCGCGATAGAAATGAAACGGTTTTCCGTTGTCGCTGGTTCGCCTTTATCCCAAGGCGATGAAAAATCACTGGCTCAGTATCATGATCAGTTGCTGCTGCAGGGTTTGTGGCCGGGGGGGGGGGGGGGGGGGGGGGGGGGGAGGGGGGGGGGGGGGGGGGGGTCGTGTATTTTAGCGGTGTGAGGTTGAAACCAAATTCTTTGGTAGCTTGAATTTCAAGTCAATGGCCCCTTTGGTGTGCTTGTTCCTTGTGAATAGGTTTCATCTTGAAATGATAATAATAATAATAATAATAATAATAATAATTAATAATAATAATAATAATAATAATACTAATAATAATAATATGATATCGAAATGGTGTGATTGACATATAATCAATTCGTACGTACTAAATAAGAACAACGGATTAATTGAAAATAGCAGCTTTATCTGCTTTAATTTTTTTACATGTTTTATAGCGTTAACAGTACTTTAAAACAAGTGGTAACCAAAGCATGTTCAGCCTAGTTCCAAGTGCGAACGTTAAATAACCCCTAAATTACTGTAGAAGGTTATCTCTATTAAAAAAAAATTTCGGCATCTATCAAGTTCCCATGCAAAAAAATTATCTTACAAAGTGGCAAGAAAAAAAACGCAAAAATAGATTGGGCATTTGTTGTTTTGGGAGGGCCAGCTCCTGTAAGTCTGCTTTTTATGTAAAGTTGAGTCTATAAAGTCACCGACCTCCCAAATTCATCGATACACAACTACAAGCCGGGAAATCATTGTCCTATTGTAATTTCTTAAAGAAAGTTATCAGGGCACACGCATATATTGAAAAGGATTTTTGTCGGCAAAACAATCATTATTGCATTGTTTCAGAAAGTACTATTATTGAGAGAGAGAGAGAGAGAGAGAGAGAGAGAGAGAGAGAGAGAGAGAGAGAGAGAGAGAGAGAGACTCAGTCGCCCTGAGAATATCAATATACTCACCGATATTTCTACACCAAAGGGAGAGACTGAATAATTCACACACACTTGAGAGAGAGAGAGAGAGAGAGAGAGAGAGAGGAGAGAGAGAGAGAGAGAGAGAGAGAGAGAGAGAGAGAGGATTTATATGTAAAAAAATATAGCAGAACCAATTTGAAAAGTAAAAATCCCCTGAACTTCAACTTGATTTCACAAGTGCATAGATTTAGACGTCTGGGTAGCCATAGTCCTATAGTTGTCCTTATCACGGAAGAACCTTGAGGACGGCCTTCGTGAAGGAGTTGTACCACTTTCGCTCCTTACCATACAGGATCCGCTGCTACCATATAATCCGAATCTCATAGGTTTAGGATTAGTTTATTTTGTTCTCAAAGAGTCTAGGCCACTTCGTCTTTGCATTATCAAGATATTCGTAATTTATTTCGTTAGACAGACACAATTCATCTGTAGATGCTTAGCACGTACTACAACATCATCACTACAAAAGCTATCATAAAAGACTTTGATATGGGGTACTTTCAACTTCAAACGATAATATTCCCTTTTATTGTTATATTCCTCATCTCTTTTGCAATTCAGTTTCATGTAGACCAAGAATATAAACGGTTAGATGTAGTAATGATAGACAATTGTAATTTTTTCCACACATAATGGGAAGAAAAGTACTGTAATCATCGTACTCTTGGCACCTCCCTGTATTGTAGACTGTGACCTTGGAACAGCTGATCGTCAAAACAAATAGTATGTCCCGTGGTGCCAAAACAACGATGAGGGCCGTACGACCATTTTTAACGCTCTCGGGAGCGAAGAATTTGCAGAACAGTGAGTAAAATAATATTTGAAGTACCACTGAATAGCCGAGATGCCTGGAAGGGGACACTTTAAGTCACAAATAGGGATAAACCAAGCATAGGGCAGTCGTAACCCACTTTTAAGTTTCCCTAGGATATCCTATCCTAGACATTTCCTAGAGTACGTGATGACAAAATTGCTTTTATATATGCTAGTAGGCAAAGTAGGCTTGTAATGTAGGCTAGTAGAATACTATGATACTTTTATATTTTTGTCGAACACGTTGACCATACTAGCTACTAACTTAGGTAGGTATTGGCCCTTTGTTTTCAAACAGTTAGGTAGCATAGGCAGTAGGGTATAGGTAAGCTAGGTACTGTATATTTTTATATACCTACCTAATCATTTTGGATGTGGCCCCAATGGGAAACTGATTCTTTTTTAGGGAAACCCAAGTGCTATTGGTCTAAAATACCTAAACCACAAAGAAAGTATACCTAAGTTGGTAAATAGGGTAAAACATCATAGCAGGCCAAACAGGCCACCTACATTCAACGCTTGCCACCCTCCGAAAAATTACATTATAACGCGTCCTGACACCGGAGATGGGCATCAGTCGCGACTTGTTGTTGGTGAGAAACGGAGCTAAAGACCTCTACTCTCCTTTCGAAGTAAGTATTTTCTCCAAAGTTAGAAATTAAGGCCAAATTTTAAGATTTAAACAGAGGGTAGTGAAAGGGTGGCTACGCAGTGGAAATCTCACCAAAACGCTTTAGAAATTTTTTACTTACAACTAAAAATGTTTCGAAGATTGACGCCATCTTGATGTTTACGGAGTCGCTTGTGTCAACAAACTTCCCATTTCCTGTGCTAAATCTGCACATCACTTGTACCCATAGACGCTGGGGCACTTTCATCACAACAATCGTAAACCAACCTCTTACCAGCACTTATTCAAGGGGACTACGGCATTCTTTGCGGCGTTTTGCGCTCTTCAATTGTTTATCAGTGTTGTCAATTGGTATGTGTTTACCCTCCAAACTAGGTATAAGACTTACACAAAACCGGGGAAATAAGTGAAATTAGCGTATCTATTTGTATTATATATACGTACATATTACAGCAATTTTATCATTACTGCATTACTATGACAACTAGAATTCATCGAAACAGTTTGTAAATGCATCGGCGTATGTATGACGCTCCACTAGATTGGCAACGATGAGTCATTTTTCCTCACGTCGTCTGCTCGTAAGTATACATCCGAAACATTTGTAATTTTGGGGGGTTAATTTGGTTGCAAAAAAGGGATAATAGACATGAATTAAATAAACATTTTGAAGTAAAGTTAAACTAAATATTGAGTAAAGTAAACAATTAAGGGAATAAACCTTTGCATCTCATAATCAGTGTTGTCGTCTGCTGCTCGTAACTGTGTTTGCGGAGTGAGTGCTTAGGAACCAGGAACCACAGCGTGGTTCAAGTGCACTGTGGAGTGAATTAAGACCAAAATGTGTATAATTACAATCAAATAGGCACTGTGGAGTTTCAGTTGTGATGGCAGTAAGGATAAAAACCACCGATTACAAGGTAAGAATGAATTCAGTTCCAACCATAACCCCGGGAATAACAAGTTTCATACTTTCACTAATATAGGCAACAAAATGTTGTTTTATTGTGCTGATTACAACTGCAATCTCGAGTAAGATCAATAAACGTTACATATATACGCTAACATTGTTCAAATGAGTGCTGGGAAGGCTGGGGAAAGATGGTGGCCGTCACTGATAAAAACGTCCATGCAAAACGTAGCCGCCATATTGGATTTCAAAACTGCCTTGAAAACATATTTTACGAAGAGCTCACATGCTTATTTTAGTTCGTGTGGGGCTTTCATATATCACATTATGTTGACGAAACTTCAGTCTTTTAAATGGTATGCTTAGAGTTGCAATTGTATTCTTGTTTCACCAATTAAATATCGAGTGAATAAGACCCGTCCACCGTGATGAGGGTTGGCCTGTTGTGATGTTCTACCCTAGTAGCCCATGTGGTTCATGTGCCCGTCATCAGCATCAGTCACAAAACACAATAAAGGACAAAGCACAAAGATGTCCTAAGCCTGCAATAAAGGTGCTTGGTAACCTTAACCCACCAGCTGATCCTGGAACCCTTGACTTGACATGACTTAGAGCACTGTAAGTCATTGAGGTAATTGTGGGTTACATCCTAACCTTACTCTCCTGCACCTAACCTAATCTATGGTGCCAGGTCCTTATCTTGCAGCACCCTCCCCTGCCATCACCATCCATCCTAACTGTAAAACTGTAAAAGTTGAATACAGGAATTCATCATAGCCTAATATGAGACACCTTGTCCGAGCTAGCAAGGCACACCCTGTTTTTCCCTTAGCGTTGCTATATAATCAGTTTACTGAGAACATTTATTAATGAAAAAAAAAGCAATTTAACTGTAAATTTTCATACATATAAGATTTACAAAACTAGTGTCATCATTGTTGATTGTTCTTGCTCATTAACCAGAAGTGTGGTTGAAAACTTTTTACATCTCATGCACATCTGGATGTAGATTGGTCTTGAAGGTAACACCTTTTAACTCTTGCAACCAAGTGTATCTGCCCTAAGCAAGATTTTGACTACTAGCAAGCACATAGGAGGGTGATCTAATGCCTCTCTCATTGTATAGGTAGGCTAATGTGGTAGAATATGGCAACAACTTTGTCTTTTCCCAATTGGGTAAAAGCTTGAATACCCAAGAAGACATATACCATTAACCCAGTCAATTGCAATGGTTTTCTAACTAACCTGGTGACCATGGACATGGTGCAGCTACATCAGTGATGTGGGTGGCCCCATTCCTCTTTTTTAGGGGTGTGGAAATAACAGTAGCTCTGGAGTAGGTAGAACTGGAGGGAATCCTGCTAAAAAAATTGGCTACATCTTACCACCAACTGAGGTCTTAATTCACTGGAGAAATCTTGACTTGAGGGATCCTTGGCTACAGTTCATTGGGTATCATTGGGTAGTCCAGTTGAAGCTGCGGCAAGCTCAGTCCAAAACAACTGTTGATCACCAGTTTCTTGAGGGAAGAGAGATGACCCATCGGTCTTAGCAATAACTGTTCAGGGACATTAAATTATTGGAAGACTGAAAACTGGTTAAAAGAACTTTGCGTATGGCAAAAAAATTGCATTCTAGATTATTTTGACATTTTTATCCATGTACAATGTTCCAAATGGATTTATTAATAATGCAGTAGTACTGTATATGGTCTTTATGATTTAGGAATAATTTTTACACAGCAATGTCCACAGTGAGTGGACATTGCTGTTCTGTTTCCATGTTAAAGACATTTTCCCATTTCCTTGCATTCCCAAAGCACCATCATTATTAATTTTCAAGCTGTGTTGAACTTGTTTTCACAATATACTCTGCATGAATTAAAAAGGTTTATGATGGGTCCAGAATCTTGGTATAATGTGTAATTTGGTTTGATTAGAAATATTATTACTCGGATGAAAAGTTTTTTGGAACTTTAGTGTTTATTATTATTTCAGATGTATTGTTACTTAGACGTCGTTTATGTCAGTCTGCCAGTCAGATAGGAGAACAGAAAGAAGAGTCAGCTGGGACTGCCTCTGTAAAACAGATGCCACCACCACTCCGTGCTGGTCAGCCAACTTCTCATACACATTCTCATCTTGTGCGGCCAGGAGAAGTAAGCAAAAGTGGAACACTGTTGTTATTAGGAAGTGTATTTTGCATGTGCTTCAAAATGTATTTGGTAAGTTGGTAAAATTAAATGAATTATTAAATGTAAAGCACTTACTACTCTGTCTCCATAAAGCAAAGCTGCATTGCAATAAGGTCTTCAGATTGATTGTTGGGGCATGGAAAATGAGCCCTTATCCACCAATTGTAAAGTAATTTATTTTATTCCTACCATTGTCCTGTTTTGTGATTGCATCTCTAGGAAGTAAATGCTCTTTGCTTCGCAGATCATCAGCATCCATATTTTTTTTGTATGACATGATATTATACTGCCCAGTATCAGATTTCTTTTATTCCTCTTACTGTCTCTTGCAGTATTATTGATGATGATACTTGTAAGAGTATGAAGGACTAGAATTTTGCATATAATGACTCATTTAGCTTTGTTTTATGTAAGCACAGGTGCAACATTTTAGGCATGTGCTGTGTATTTGTTTATTTAAAGGTAATGATTAAGATTATCTTGGGAAAGAAGTAATGAATGTCTTTAAGCTTACTTTTCAGCCGAAACAAAGACCATATTGAAGAAATTAAGGGGAATGTAGGCTAGAAAAGCAAACAAAAAGATAAAAAAAAAAAAGCACTTTGAATCTCAGAAGCTAGATGAATTAGCTCATAGCAGTGGGATGACGTGAACATGCTTTACATAAAATTCCAGAGAATTTCATATTAGCTGGTAGAATAGCATTATGGTCCACTATATTCATATATTTTTACATTATGTTTTCTGTTTTGGATGGACAATTCCTTAATGCTTTTTGAAATTTTAAAATGTTAATTTGTTTTCCAGATTACATTTGGCATATCTCGTGAAGAATACGCAAACAGACGAAATCAGTTAATGAAACGGCTTGGAGAGAAGGAAGGCAAGCATCATATTGTTATATTTCCTGCAACACCAAGGAGATATATGATAGACAAGATTCCTTATCTCTATAGACAAGTAAGTTTTTTATTGTTACTTATTTTATATGAAAACAAACCATTGTGTTTTTCCAGAGTATGCACCATTGCAGAGTTTATTTATACCCTGTACAGGCAGTCCCCGGGTTACGATGGGTTCGGCTTATGACGTTCAGAGGTTAAGGTGCTTTTCAATTATCTTGCTTTACTTTACTTTATCTTCCCGCCACTGGCCAGTGGCATAAGGCTGATACAGTTCCTCTCCATCTGTCTCTATCCCGAGCCATTTCCCTTGCTTCCTCTAGGTTTTGGATTTCATCCTCAAGATCCCTGACAATTATTTCTATCCACCTCGTTCTTGGTCTACCCAGCGGTTTTCTTCCTATTTGTACTGCTCTCAGTGCTCTCCTAGGGTCTCTATTCCCATCCATCCTCTCAACATGTCCAAACCATTTCAGCCTTCCCCTCTTCAGCCTGGTACTGACTGGCCTTTGCCTCAGTCTCACTCTGATGTCTTCATTTCTAACATAATCATCCCATTTAATGCCAAGTATCCTTCTCAGCAACTTCATCTCAAAAGCATCCAACCTTTTCTCCTCTGTTCTGGTCAGTGCCCAGGTGGACGAACCATACATCAGGACTGGTAGTACTACTGCATTGAATATTCTCATCTTAGTTTTCAAGCTGATTTCATGCCTTGACCAAACGTTTTTTCTCAGAACCTCAAAAGCTCTTGCTGCTCCTAGTTTTCTTCTTTGTATATCTTCAATTTGCCTCCCGTCTGCTGTTACCACACTTCCCAAGTAAACAAGCTTCTCAACTTGCTGGAGTTCCTGTCCTCTCATTGTCATATCCTCCATGTGCACCCAATCATCATCCTTACTCACAATCATGATCTCGCTCTTCTTTGTGCTGATGTTCAAGCCAAAATTCTGTGTCTCTGTCTCCCTCCTCATTACCATACCTACCAGCACCAGCCACGTATCAGCAACCAATTATATTCATCAGAAATTATTTCCAGGGTTACGACGCCTACAACGCTGATCTGGCAGAAGAAATATGACACCAAAAATGCAAAATAATCAATATTTGAAGGTTTTTTTTATGAAAAATGCAAAAAGAATGCAGTTTACTTAGTTTATAATCCACCCAAAGCATTAAAAGTAAGGTTTTCTTAGGATTTTTGACGATGTTCCGGCTTACAACACGTTTCAAGAATGGAACCCCCATCATAACGCGGGGACTGCCTGTATACTGTTCCAACACCTTTTGGCAGTGTTAGGATAACACAAGTTTTATCTTAATCAACCAACCAACACATTACTGATTAAAATGGTGATAGCCTTTCTCTGGCAAGGTGAGAGATGCTCCACATGTAAGTTTTAAGCTGATTTTCATTGCTGTTAGCTGCAAGATGGTTTATAAGCTTTAGTGAAAGATGATTCGTTACAAGTCTAAGTTTTGCATGGTCATCTTGTATATGTAAATACAGATCTCGATTCTGTGGCAAGGTCTGTAATTTCAGGATCTATTACAGCCTCTAGTCGGATTTTTCATCACAAATAGTGCATGTACTGGAAATCTCAATCTCAGTAGGAAAAGATGAGCGTAGGTTAAGAGAGGCCACATTTTATTTGCGATACGTTTTGTTGTTTCTTCATAACAAAATTTTCAAGCCTAAAAGAGACATTACAGTATTTCAATAATATTTAAAAGATTATGTAATTATTATAGTATTTAAAAGATTATGTAATTTTTGGCTTGAAAATGTTATGAAGAAACAACGAAATGCGTCACAAATAAAATGTGGTGTCTCTTAACCCACTGAGATTGAGATTTCCAAAACATCTGTCTACTTTCACTGTAATCCGAAGAAAATATATGTATACTTTATGTGATTCTACAGAATCAGATTTTTACATGGTTCCTTCGACAAGGAACTGCCCTGCTTGGTCTCTTGCACATGGTTGTTACCCATGGTGAGGTCCTAAAGTTACAGTATTAATACCCTGCTTGGGTCCATAATCATTTATCTAGGTTTTGACAGCTGTATGGTTATATTGTACGTACTCTGAAAGAGTACAGTTCGATTTTAAAGATGATGAAGCATCAGGGAAGGCCAGGCTTTTTTTCAAGTCACTCAAAAGTGGAGCTAGTAAACAAATAAAGTAAAGAAAGCTCATTTCTACTTCACAGTAAAGAAAGCTCATTTTTACTTCACAGTAAAGAAAGCTCATTTTTACTTCACAGTAAAGAAAGCTCATTTTTACTTCACAATATTTAATCATTGACATACAAACTCAGGAAAAATAGTTAAATAGTTCATTTCATCAAGTAGTTAATGAAAGTTACTGAAGGAGACAGGATCACTTTGAGACTTCTTGGTGAGACTTAGTGAGGAGAAGCTCCACTTGTCCCTTTTGTTGAGGCCACCTTGGAAGAATGATAACCATAAGAGTCTTGGTATTCACTATTGTGTCTAATACAGGCCTCAAGAACCTGAAAAGAAGAAAGGTATAAGTTTCCAGGTTACTGAATTGGTCGTTCATAACTCAACAATGTCAGCTTGGGTCAATTTCCTGGCTGGCCACTGTGAGCAAGTCTGTTTGAGGGGCACTTGGATCACCTGCCCTCAACTGCCATTAGATTTAATAGAAATAAAAGTTCTAAATTTACAATGAACCAAAGATTCTTTGACCTTTTTATTGTGATTACACTAATTGTGTTTATATATTGTAAGTACTAATATTCATTAGTGCAGTACTTGCTTGTTGATGTCCTAAGTCTATCTTGCTTCACATAAAGAATTTGACACATAATTAAGAGCAAATCATTGGTTGACTCCTTAAAAGTTAGAAAATGAACTACTTTTCTTCTTGCTTATAAATGTCATTATAATGTTACATGTGTACCCTTTTCAGGATACAGACATGCTATACCTGTCTGGATGCCTTGAGCCAGATTGTGTTCTAGTCCTTCATACACTTCCTGGAAGAAAAGCTCCAGTACACAAATCTGTAATGTTTACTCCAAAACATGAAGCTAGTCAGGAGTTATGGGATGGCCCACGAACAGGCCCATCAGATGCTCCCAGTGTATGGGGTGTTGATGCTGGCTTGCCACTTAATGAACTAACTAGGTATCTAACTCTTCTTGAACGTGACTTACAAACTCCAACGCTGTGGTACCATTACAATTCACTGCCAGATTCAAGTGCCAACCGCCAGTTACAAAGTTGGTTTAATGGTGGAAGACAGGGAGGAGTTTTGTCCCCAAAGGCTGATGTTCATGAACTTAGGCTTATTAAATCCCCTGCTGAAATGGATCTAATGAGACAAACTTGTAGAATAAGTGCTGAATCTATTGCTGCAACAATGAAAGCCACCACTGCACCAGTTCTGGAGCACCAACTTTTTGCTATAGTTGACTACCAGAGTAGGATGAGAGGTGGCGATCACTTGGCGTATCCCCCCGTTGTAGCAGGTGGATCAAGAGCTAATATAATACATTATATAATAACAATCAGATTATCAACCCAGGGGAGTTAGTGCTTATGGATGCAGGTAAGAAATCTTGATTTTTAAAAACAAATTTATTTTTCTGTTTAAAAGTCATTGCTTCTAGTGTCCATTTTGTTTGTCATGAAATGTTCCTAGACGGAAATTTTTCCAAATGGCCTGAATAGCAAGGTTTTAGCTTTAGGATTTTGTCTACAGTTAGATATTTGGTGATTTTTGCCTAATTTCATCCTCAATAGACCCCTTATTTTCCACCAGTCATAAAAATTGTTTTACCTTGCATTTAACTAGTAACTCCCTTGCATAACACTGTTAGGTAGTAATAAGATCAGGTAAAACTGGAATATAATTTTAAAGAATCACATTTCACTTTTAGATCTTTGTTTCTTTTATGTTGAATACTTTTAAAAGTCCTGTTTGTATTTTTTAAACAAGTTCTTGCCAGAACTGAGGCAGTCATGAAAAAAGTAGAAGCATCTTATTTTTCTCATTAAGATATATTTTAAAATGGTCTAAATGTAGTCTCACTCAGGAGATTTTATAAAAGTAAAATTAAAGTAAGGCTTTGAATGTTTTGTTGTAGCTGTGGACCAAAGCATCAGTACATTAGATTAGTGATCAGGGCCCGTATTTACAAAGCTCGCAAATCCTTAAGAGTACTCTTAAATCATTAAAACTCTTAAAGTTATGAAAATTCTTAAGAGAATTTTACGAAGCCTCTTACGCGCTATGAGTACTATTATCTCAGGCAGAGATTTAAGAGTGGTGGAGGGTTCTCCTAAGTACTTAGGAGTTTCTCTTAGCAGTAGTCACAGACTGTAAGGATGGCAGATGAACAAGAACACCGCGTTCGCCGCCTGAGGAATTTTCGTCCAACACTGGATATATTCGATGTGTATGACGACAGGGAGTTTAAAAAAAGATATAGTGTTGATCAAAGTGGCCTCATGTATGCGACTGACTTAATCAGAGAGGCGATTGCCAACCGCACAGAGAAGTTTTCTGCGGTTTCTAACATATCAGTCTCTCTCTCTCTCAAAATTAATGAATTAATTAATTTGATCACATGTATTGGCGCAGGATTAGACACGGAGGGTCAAGAATGGATTGAAAATTAAAATCCTTAAAGCTTTTTTTGGTTAGTAGCGAGAGAGGAGCACTAGGCCTATAGTACTAGTGCTTCACCTCTTTCATGTCTCATATATATATACGTATATGTGTGTGTGTGTGTGTGTGTGTGTGTGTGTGTGTGTGTGTGTGTGTGTGTGTGTGTGAGAGAGAGAGAGAGAGAGGTTTTATCTTCCTTTTTCACGAAGATAGATATATGAGGTTATAGTCCACAGGGGAACAGAAAAGCAGAAATTCCTTGTTGCTGTTTACAGTACATTCAAAGTAAAATATAAGAAACAGAAAAGTAAAAATAAGCAGTTAGATAAACATTGGTCATTGACATACAGGAAAATCAGTGGCTCGTAATAACCTATTTATTTTCAAAGATTTACAACCAGTTCGAAGGTTTCAAAACCCAAAAATATGTGTTAAAACAATTCATTTAACAATTGAAATATGTTCTTAGCGAAAGGACAACATTGCTTAGTTTGCACCCAGTACTCGGGAACAATTCCACAAAAATGGCGTCATTACATGATTGAATATGGACATTAATAGCATTGGTACTATATATTACTCATGATACTATATTTGTGCTGACTTTTTTTCGCACCTCAAGTTCCTTTTTCGACTGCTTACATGAACATGGGATTTGATATTATAAAAATGCCTTCATCATATTAAGGACTATTTCTTATAAGATTGTTGCCTATTGTGTTTTTGGGAGAAAAAATATCAAAGCCAAACCCAGCACTTCCAAAGGATGTACAATGTTTTCAAAGGGTTTTTATTTATCTTTTATTAGAGAAAGTATGCAATATTTTACAGTTTTAACAGAATTACATTCAGAATTTTATCTGATGAGAGTATTATTGTCTTTCTTGTAACAATACATAACCAGCTTAGATTCTAGACATCTTTTTTTATATTTTAATTATATTACATACTTGAATTTACTATGTACATACATACATATACCCATACATATACACTGTATATACATACTCATTTCACCTACCTATTTATCTGTAGTATATAATAAAATTCCAAGTAACTACGTGTAAAATTAGAATAAATGTTTTTAAATTACTTACGCAATACATACCTATTTCTGTATATATACTTTTTATTGAAATACGTTGGGTCGCTCTAGTTGGTTTAGCATCAGAATGCGGGTCGACTCAGGAAAAGAAGCATTAAGTTTTTTGGTGACGTCTTCCCATGTGTCTCGTCTCATCTTGGCCGTCACCTCCGTGTTGAATTTTATCCCTTCTATTACAGCCCTGTTTTCGTCTATAAGCTGCAACAGACGAAGACAAGCGTCTTGCCTCCAATTTGCCTTCCTCTGCCTCTTGGGTTTTGGACTGCTACTCACAGGCACTGCAGTTGGTGTTGAATCCATTTCTAACTAGTAGGGTATAGCAGAGCGAAAGCCCGGCGGAAACTATGGTCTGCTTGTTGTTTGAAGCGTCCGCCAAAATTACAAAACAAAATATAGGTACCCGGAAAATAAATACTTTTAAATTCAACAATAATATACAGATCACAAAGTTAATATCATAATTAATGAATATATTGAATTTTTAAAATACTTTTTTTATTAAAATAATGGTGAAAATCTTATATTCATGGATTGTAGCACTATATTTCCGCTATTGTTAGCGAGATCTTCGCTTAAAAGTTTCTCCTAAACATACCGTTTGTTCCGACACGGCATACAAACCTTCGGTCCTTTTACAATAGGAAGATACTAGCGGCAGCTGGATAGGTCGTAAGCTTTCGAACAAGGGGTTCGGTAGTTAACTGCTTGTCCGACAGGCGCGCGCGCGCGACTGGGAGGTAAACAAATCACTTTTGCTTTCGGCCTCACAGTGGATGGACGTGTGTGTTCGCTCTCTGCCCGCTGCTCGTCGTTTGCTTTCTTGTTTGTTTGTAATTGTGTATGAAAGATTGTAAGTACAGTATTCTCTCTTTTCATATTAATTACGCTGAATTCATTAATGATGGAATCTCCGCGCCTCGCTACCCCAAGGAGACTTTGCCCGGGTACCGAAGGGCGCAAATGTGGGAAATTCAGATCTTTCCCCGAGATAGACCCTCATGTTTTGTGTGCTCGGTGCCGGGGGCGCGAATGCACCCGGGCCGAGCCCTGTGATGTTTGTATGAACTGGTCGGAGGCGCAGTGGACATTGTATGAGGGCAGGAAGAAGCGAAGGCCTGCAAAGGAGTCGTCGGAAAGCTCTCCCGCGACTCCTTTGGTGACGGACACTTCGTCTTCTTTCCTGCCGCCCGCTCAACTTCCACGTCTCGCGCCTTCCCCTTCGGGGGCGGTGTCTAGGTCCTTCTCCTCTCCCGATGTGTCGAGTGTGGAGGAGGGCGCTAGATACCCCGACGTAGAGTTGTACTCTGGGTCCTCTATCCGCTCGTCTTCGCCGCGAGCGGGTAGAGGATCCTCCTAATCACCCGACTTTTGCCTCCTCAGGTGCGGTTGCCGTGAAGGATGACCTCGGACAGGTGTGGGCGTCGTTGGGACTGCAGGGCGTGCCGAGTGTCCAGGGGCTGCTCTATCATCTCGCTGGCTCCGTGGCGGTTACGCACGCTACGGTCACAACCACCACCACGACCCTGACAACACCTGGCTACGCGTCACCTCCTCACCTGGTGTACACCCAGCACGCGGTCTCTGTGACACCCACAACATCGGTGCAGGGGCCAGTCGCCGTAACTCGGGGGAGTGTGGATGCCGCCACCTGGGTTTGCCGTGTTGCCACTTGACCGGACTTCATGTGCCCGAAGAGCTCGCCCCTGGACCTCCCACCGGTGCCGATGATGTCTGTGCCGCTGGTTAGACCATCTGTACCGTCCACACAGCCTGCCGTACCTGCCGTGACCACCGCTGCTGTTCCTGTTCCTGCTCCTGCCGTCTCCACTGCCGTTCCTGTGATGCTCGCACCTGCTGATGTTGTCCCTGTTCCTGGCGCCGCTGCTCCCGATGCTGGTCTGTTCGGACAGGTACGTCCGGGCCCTGTTGCTTCGGCAACAGCAGCCCCGGCTCCGTCCTGGATGACAGATCTGACGTCGGTCCTGAGGAGGTTGACGAAGAAGAAGAAGAAGAGGAGGAAGGTGTCGTCGTCGTCTTCATCGTCTTCTTCGTCGTCGTCGTCGTCTGCCGCCTCTTCCCCCTTCTTCTTCTAAGGCTCCCCCCGCCTAAGAAGAAGAAGGTCGCCTCCCCCCCCCCTAAGAAGTCTCCTTCGGAGCTTCTAAGGGCCCGTCTCGCTCTGGTGAGACGGGGGGTTCTTCCGCTGGTCGCCCTGCTCCTTCGGGAGCAGGACCCGTCTCTTCTCCCGCAAGGAAGAAGACTACGGGGGCCAGAGGGGTGCCGGCTAACACCGGCACTTCCTCACCTGCTGTTAGTGGTTCGGCCACGGCAGCAGGATCCGTCTCGGCGCTCGTTCGCGAGAGGTACCGAGTGTACGGTCGCCTACCAGCGACCGTGCAGCCAGGAACCAGACCTCTGAGTCCGCTCAGCGTCAGGTTCACGGCACGGAGCGGAAGACTGGTGACAGCCGCTCACGCGACTCTCACCAGACCAGCTCTCGCTCTCACGGCGAGCGGCTGGCTACCCGGGCGGACGTGACGGTCCACGACCGGCCACGGGCTGAGGCTGGGAAGAGGTCCCCCCGTTCGCCGGCACCAGCCACGGCTGGTACCAGCGAACTGACGCACCGTGAGGATATGCACCGGTCTCACCGTGACAGTGGAGCCCGCCGGTCGCCTGACCGTCGCTCTCACAGAGAGCGATCGGGTACGGCGACCAGCACCAGCTCCTCTGACACACGAGACCGGGGCCGCTGTTCTCGGTCCAGCCGTTCTCCACAGCGAGACGGCTCGACCAGGTCTGCAGCTCGATCGCCACGCGGGTTGGCGATCGCCTGCAGTCCTCCAAGCCCGCTGGTTCTGCCAGTGAGCGAGGAGAGAGCGTCAGGTCTGCCTCTCCCCATAACCTTCAACCTCCTCGGGTTACACCGGGAGGGGCGAGGTATTGAGGAGTTGATCGTGAGGGGTGCGCCCCTCAAGATCCCGCCACGTCGTCGTACGTACCAGGCTCGGTTCTCGGACCAGCCAGGTCGTACGCACAGGTGGTTGGAGGAGACCCAGAGGGGGCTGTCGCTGCTCCTCTCCTTGAGGGAGGAGGGTCTCGGGAGGTACTCCTGTTCGAGGGACTGGACGGTCCGACTCCACAGGATGCTATCACACCCGAGATCCAGAGGAACTTTGCCGAGGTTATTGCGCTGATTCGTCAGCACAACGACCTCGGGGAAGGATCGCCGCTCCCACCATCCGAGCCCACGTCCCGGCTCGAGTCGTTCTGGGGCCCGAAGAGGGAACCCAGACCGACGGTGGGTTTGCCGCGTTCCGAGCTTGCGGACTCAGTGCTGGACCAGGTTGAATCGCTTGTCTCCGGACAAGACGGTTCGCTCAAGTCTGGCAGGTCGAGCAAGCTGCTTCCACCTCCTCTGCTACGACAGCGGCGGTTTTACGTGACATCTGAAGACCCGATTGCCGCCAAAAACCCAAAAAGGTGAACCCGGAGTTAGCTAGGCTGACTCCGGGTGTGTCTCTGCAACAGCTCCTGTCCGAGAACCTGTGGTTCTCGCAGCAAGAGGCACTCGGCCTGGAATCTACCGCCATGGCAGCTTTCCAGGCCGTCTCCTGGCTAGATCTGTGGTCCCTCACAGTATCTAAGGTCGCAGCCAACTCCGGGGGAATTTCTCCCGAAGAGGACTCGGCCTTCAGGAGACTTTGCCAGTCTGGGGGAAGAGCCATCTCCTTCCTTGCCCACCAGACGGTGAACCTGTGGGCCAACCTGGTTCTCCGACGAAGGGACGCTGTCCTTACTCGGGTTTCCAGGGCGGCCGGGCGTGAGGCGGCGTTGGGGCTTCGAAACGGACCTCTACGGAGTTCCACGTCTCTCTTCCCAGGAGAGATGGTGGACGCTGCGGTGGACAGACGGCGCACTGAAGACAGTGACCGTCTGGTTCACCAGGCAGTCTCGAAGGCTTCTGGGCAGCCTCGGACTGCGGCCAAGTCTAAGAGCTCGGCTAGCGCTTCCTCGGCTGCTAAGACGGTTGCTGCGTCGAAGCCCCGAGGAATGACTCTGTCTTCTTCAACTTCTGGCAAGGGGGGCCGTAACCAGCCCTCCTCCCAGCCCTCCTCATCCCGTGGAGGCTCTGGGAAGAAGTCGAAGAAAGGGGGGAAACGCTAGGGACGGCGTTCCCCCTCACCTGCTGCCGGAAGTGGGGGGTGCCTGGCCAGCCATTGGGCAACTTGGCAGCGCTACGGCGCCGAGACCTGGATTGTAGATGTCCTTCGGGAGGGATATCTATTACCCTTCGAATCTCGGCCACCCCTCACCTCCAACCCGGTCCAACAGCAGTCGTACGTCCCCGGGTCACCGAAGGACGTAGCACTCAGACAGGAGATCAAGACCATGCTGAGCAAGAGAGCTGTAGAGATCGTCACGGATCAGTCACCGGGCTTTTACAGTCGACTCTTCCTGGTGGAAAAGTCTACGGGAGGCTGGCGCCCGGTGATAGATCTCTCTCCCCTGAACCGGTTTGTTCGCCAGACCCGGTTCACGATGGAGACGGCACGCTCAGTGCTCGACTCCATCAGGAGGGAGAACGATTTCATGCTTTCAGTGGACTTGAAGGATGCGTATTTCCAAATACCCATTCATCAGTCCTCCAGAAAGTACCTCCGCTTCATCCTCGACGGGACGGTGTACCAGTTCAGGGCACTGTGCTTCGGTCTCTCAACCGCCCCACAGGTGTTCACGCGAGTGTTCACTCTGGTGTCTGCTTGGGCCCATTCGCACGGGATACGTCTGATGAGGTATCTCGACGATTGGTTAGTCCTGGCGAGCTCCCGCTCGCAGTTGCTACAGGACAGGGATCGGCTGCTCGAGTTCTGTCGCGATCTGGGGATCGTTGTGAACTTCGAGAAGTCCGATCTCGAGACCCAAGCAGAGGATGAAGTACCTGGGTATGCTGATCGACACGGTAGCAGGGCGAGTCTTTCCCGCGGACTCGCGGATCAGCAGATTCAGAGAGGCAGCCAACCAGTTCCTGTCTCGGCAGGAACAGGTAGCTCAGCGATGGCAAGTCGTGATCGGACACCTGTCGTCACTCGAGAAGTTAGTCCCTCACGGGCGTCTTCACCTGCGGTCTCTTCAATGGAGACTAAAGGAGAGTTGGTCACAGGCGACGGATCCCCCACGCTTTCCAGTGTCACTGACACAGGAGGTGAGGCAGGACCTAGCCTGGTGGCTCGACGACAGGAACCTCTTAAGAGGAGTGCCTCTGCGCACTCCCCCCCCGGACATGCCAGCTGTTCTCAGACGCATCGACCGAGGGATGGGGCGCACACCTGGAGGAGTTGCTGACTTCAGGAGTGTGGGACGAGAACGACAAGCACCTTCACATCAATGTACTGGAACTCAAGGCAGCGTTCCTCGCTCTCCAAGAGTTTCAGGACCGCTTGATGGGACACTCAGTGGTGTTGATGTGCGACAACACCACGGTGGTGGCTTACGTCAACAAACAGGGGGGCCTAGTGTCTCTCCCGTTGTACCAGTTGACACGGCAGGTGCACGAGTGGGCTCAGGCACACTCAATAGAGCTGTCGGCACGCTACATTCCAGGGAAGAGGAATGTAGTAGCAGACACGCTCAGCCGTCGGGATCAGGTGATAGGGACCGAATGGTCTCTACACCAGGACGTGGCGGGAAAGGCTCTTCGACCTGTGGGGGCGACCAGTCGTGGATCTGTTCGCCACCCGGCACAACAGGAAGCTCCAGGTGTTCTTCTCGGCCGTGCCGGACCCATGGGCAGCTGCAGAGGACGCTCTTCAACACCCGTGGGACAACCTCTTCGTCTATGCCTTTCCCCCGTTCAGCCTGATTCGCAAGGTGATCAGTCGAGCGCTGGTCACCCCGAATCTCAGGATGATCCTGGTGGCTCCCAAATGGCCACAGGCCATTTGGTATCCGGACCTGCTGGCTCTTCTCCTCGCAGGAGAAACCGAGAGAGATTCCCCCTTGGCACAACCTTCTCGCCCAGCCACACGTCGAGCGGTACCACCGAGCAGTCCAGTCCCTACGTCTTCACGGCTGGCTGTTATCCACCATCTCTTGCGAACGAGAGGCTTTTCTCGTAGCGCAGCAACAGAGATGGCTGGAAACGTCCGTCAGTCCTCTGCAAGCTGTGTACCAGGGGAAGTGGGCCGTCTTCTGTGGTTGGTGTCGTAGACGGGGTCTATCTCCTCTCAGAGCCACTCTTCAGCAGGTAGCGGATTTCCTCGTTTTTCTTCGCACGAGAGAAGCTCCTATCAGTCCCCACAGTGAAAGGATACAGAGCCGCCTTGGCGCTCGTCCTGAAACTGAGGGGGTTGGACATCTCGAACTCGTTCGAGATCTCCTTGCTGATGAGGAGCTTCGAGAGGTCTTGCCCACCCAGGGAACTCAGGCCCCCTGCGTGGGACGTGACTCTCGTCCTTAGGAGTCTGACTCGAACACCGTTCGAGCCACTCCGAGAGTCGTCAGACAGGGATCTGACCCTCAAGACCCTCTTCTTGCTGGCCCTGGCATCGGCGAAGAGAGTAGGGGAACTTCATGGTCTTTCCTATGATGTACGACACTCCAGGGGATGGGGATCCGTGACGCTCGATTTCGTCCCGAACTTCGTTGCGAAGACTCAGAAACCGTCAGTCCCTGATGACAGGTTCGAGTCATTCACGATTCCCTCCCTATTGGACTTCACCGATAATGATGCGGATGAGATGCTGCTTTGTCCTGTGAGGGCGCTACGGCGCTATCTGAAGAGAACTCGTCACCTCAGGCCTGAGTGTCGACGCCTCTTCGTTAGCACCGGGGTCACCAAGAAAGAAGTATCCAAGAACACTCTTTCATTCTGGCTGCGTGAGGTCATCAGGAGGGCGTATGAGGCTGATGGTAGTGACGACATCCGTACGTCCCGTCCGAGAGCTCACGAAGTCAGAAGTATTGGCCCCTCGTTGGCGTTTCGCAAGAACTTCTCCGTGGCGCAGGTCCTGAAGGCAGGGGTCTGGTCTAACCAGACGACCTTTACGTCCTTCTACCTTCGGGATATTGCCCACAGGTCCTTGGATACCTTTTCCTTGGGACCCGTGGTGGCTGCTCAACAAGTTGTGTAGCTAACCCAGACCCTCGCAGGCTGAACAGCATCGAGTCCTGGTGTGACTGTGTGGATGGATGTGTGAGTGAGTGAGTGACTGGCTCTCTTCTTCCCCAATCTTTTCCTTCCCCTCTACCTGTGGGCAGAGGGCCATGGGTCGTCACTACGCTGGATGAGGACGAGATGCAGGTGAGCTATATGACAGAGCCCCATCCTATCCCTTTCACTAGGGATAGGAGCAGAATATCCACCACTTCCTTCTGCAAGGGGGGGAAGTGGATGCCTACAAGAGTCAAACCCATGACTTTATATTTGCTCCTGTACAGGAACAAGTTCTTGCATTGCTGGTACTAAGAGATGCGCATGCCCCTCTCTTAGTACTCGGTCCAGAGGTCTGACCATTGATCCTGCGGTGCACACCCCGATCAATCGGACAGAGGCTTGGATCCCTCCCTCGCTCTTACGACCAGGGAAGCTTCCAAGGTAGGGCGAACACCAGTCTGTTCACAAAAGACTCAGATTCCACCCACCAAGAAGTGAGTCTTCCTATTGTAAAAGGACCGAAGGTTTGTATGCCGTGTCGGAACAAATGACAATTTGTCTAAAATTGCATTTTTCCTAACTATACAAACCTGAGGTCCTTTTACACATAGCCCCACCTCATGCCACCCCTCACTCTGCAGTTTTTGCTTGGGCCAAAGCAAAAGTGATTTGTTTACCTCCCAGTCGCGCCGCAGCGCGCCTGTCGGACAAGCAGTTAACTACCGAACCCCTTGTTCGAAAGCTTACGACCTATCCAGCTGCCGCTAGTATCTTCCTATTGTAAAAGGACCTCAGGTTTGTATAGTTAGGAAAAATGCAATTTTAGACAAATTGTCATTTTTCATAGCTAAGAGATTCTCTCAGAGCGTTGATAAAACACTCTTAGAAGTTCTTCTTAACTATGAGTGATTGAGTGACTTAAGAGAGAATATTTATGAGATGTCATGGAGCTATGATAAATACGGGCCCAGAGGGGTTAAAAGAGACCGGAGTTAATTAAAATCATGTCATATACCTAGTCATAGCATGTCTGGTACAGGTTATTCATTAAGTGCTTAAATTTAGGTTGCATTGAGAGATGAAGATTGATGAAGGCCAAATATTGTCATATAGGAGAAAGATTATCATGAAGTCTCTATCATCTGCCAAGTAAAAGGTTATGACTGTTTCCTCATTCTGCCAGAAGTATATAAGGAATATGTACTAAAACATAGGAACTGTTTTGAAAGAAATGCCTTGATATTTCAGGAAGTGAGTTCAGGGGATATAGTGGAGATGTTACTCGCACTTGGCCTGTCAGTGGGGAATTTACACCAGCACAACGAGATGTGTATGAAGCTGTGTTAGAAGTTCAGCAGACAGTCATTGCTGCTTGCATTCAGCGTCCCACACTAGATCAGCTGTTTTCCATAATGTGTAGCAAACTAGGAAAAGTTCTTCAGGAACTATGTATTTTACCTCTCAGTTATTCTGATAGTCATTTACTTCGAGTGAGTATGAGACTTTTTTTTTTTTTTTTTTTTTTTTTTTTTTTTTTTTTTTTTTGTTTTTTTTTTTTTTTTTTTTTTTTTTTTTTTTTTTTTTTTTTTTTTTTTCCAGGTCTAATATTTGAAATTTTCATTCCACTCAGATTCTAATTAGTACTGTACATTCATTTCACCATGACTCATTACTTATTATTAGCCATTTTCATGGCCACAAAACCATCTAATGTGCTACATTTGCCCTCAGAAAGAAAGAAAACTGCAGTCTATTGACAGTATTGTCCATTCTCAGGTGGATCTCAGTCTCAGTTAGCTCCATGTTCCATTATTCTTGTGTGTATGCTATATGGTAACTACTCTATGCTAGTTAGTAACTACTCTTGCGCAATGCAATCTTCAGATTTTTGAACTAATAGATGTTCTCTTTAGAGGATTTCCCATATTCATTTCACCTTTCATCCATTCTGTATTAGTTGTATGTGTTGTTATTAAACGCACATGAATAATAAAGTAGCTTTTAACTATGGGGAATTTATCTAATTACTTAAAGTATTTTGTACAAAGATCCAAATACACATGCTGATCCATATTCCCTGCCCCATAAATAGAGACAATTTTGATTCTTATGTGCACTTCTACTATAAAATGGATCAATTGCCATTCTCCCCAGGATTTCTCAGTGTTTCTACCATGTTTCTTGATGTGCCATATACAAGATATCATTTTGTACATGAACTTCCCTGACAGATATATACTTAGCTATAGTCTCCGACGTTCCCGACAGAATTTCAAATCTCGCGGCACACGCGACAGGTAGGTCAGGTGGTCTACCTTACCCGCCACTGGGTGGCGGATGTACGAACCACTCCCGTAAGCTTGTCAGATTTTTCTCTGTCGCGGGAACGATAACAACTGTTGTCGGTTCCTCTTGATAGTTTTTCGATTCTCGCTTGCCTGGAGTTTAATTTGGACTTCTTTTGGTGACGTATTCGCTTTGTTTGGATTGGCATACGCTGATTGTGGACCGGTTTGATTTTGAGTTTGATTTCTTTAACGATGTCTGATCTAGATTCGGTAGTTAAAACTTCGGTTTTGTTTAGGGTTTGCGTGAATGAAGGATGTAAGGTGAGGTTGCCGAAAGCTTCGGTAGACCCCCACACGGTTTGCATGAAATGCAGGGGGAATGAATGTTCTTTTGCTAACCCTTGTAGTGAATGTAAGGGATTGAATGAAGAAGAATATAAGGCTCTCTCTTATGTTAGGAAGTTGGAACGTGATAGAGTGCGTAAGGCTTCCTCTAGAAGTTCTAGCAGATCTAGAATGAGTGAGTTGGATGTGGATCCTAATAGTACTAACGTAGAATTAGAACCTTCTTCCCAAGTTGCAGCCCCGGCTCCCCGCACCGAAGCCGAAGATTCGCCTTCGGAGGCGGCAGCTCTGAAAGCCACGAATCGTTCTATGGATCAGAAGATTCGTCAGTTGGAAGGTAAGGAGAGTGTTAGTGATCAGTGCAGTGTCACCAGTGTTGTGGAGGGTGCGTCTGACCGGCTCCTTAGTGCCTCTAGGCCTAGACCTCTTCCAGACTCCCAGTTCCAGTGGAGGAGGAAAGTCGAAAGCCGCAGGAGGGCTAGGGAGAGCCCCCACCGGTCAGGCGTCCCCTCGGCAGATCCTGAAGTACGCTCCCAGGCTGCCTCGGATCGCTACAAGAAGGAGCTCCTACGCCAATGCTTCTCCTCTTCGTCGTCTCCCTCTCCGAAGAGAGGTTGGAACTCCCCGGATGCGTCGCGCCCGTTGAAGAGGGCTTGGAAGGCTCCCCCTGCAGTCCTTTGGCTTATAGTCCGGAGGTTTTCCCGGAAGAATCGTTGGTGGAGGCGAAGAAACCCAAGAAATCCTGTGATCGTTCTTCTTCTCCCGCGCTCCGCGCTCCGCGTCGGCGCCTGCTTCCGAGGAAGAACAAGAAGATTCTCCTACGAGAGTTACTTGCGGGACTTCAAGCTCAGATCACGGCGCTAGCAGACTCTCTAGCAGTTAGATCACGTAGGAAGAAGGACGTTTCTCTTCCGATCAAGAGATCTAGGCGCCGCTCTTCAGAGGATCGTTCTCCTTCATATGGGGAGGTTTCGTATGAAGGTGGGGGCTCGCGTGAGCGCCCTCGCTCGCGTGAGCGCCCTCGCTCGCCTGGCTCTCGTTCGATTTCAAGGCGCCAAACATCGGTAGGACGCTCTATGGAGAAAGAAGTTTTTTCTCCAGATTGGATTCCGCTTCCGGTAAGCGCACTGCACCTGCTCATCACGCGATTTCTTCAACTCCCTCGCGTGAGACTTCTCCTCAGCAGCCTCAAGATTCTAGAAGGCGCCCTTATACAAGTAGGCGTTCTTCTTCCAGATGTCACTCTCCTCGAGTGTCGATCGTGACTTCTCTCCTGACAGGCATCTAGAGTCTGGTAGGAGTCGTGTGCATAATAGACGGCCTACTGTTAGCCGCTCCCCCGCAAGGTAGGCGCCAAGAGCCTACTGCACATAGATCTCCTAGTAGGCGCTCGTCTCTTTTAAGGCGTCATACTCTGATTATTTTTTCCCTTTCTAGGGGCAGACAACAAGAGTCTTTCAAGCGCCCTTCTCGTTTGTAGGCGCTCTCCCGCTTCTAGGCGCACTTCTCCTGACCGTTTGTCTCTTGGTAGGCACCAGGAATCCCGGAAGCGCCCTTCTCCAAGTAGGCGCTCGTTAGTTTTGAAGCGCCCTTCTCCTGAATGTTACCCTCTTGTTAGACGTCAAGAGTCTCGCAAGCAGCCTTCTCCTAGTAGGCGCATTTCACCTTCCAGTCGAACTTCCGTTGATCGTACGCAACTGGACAGGTATGGAGAGCCGCGCAAGCGCTCTGCTCTCGATAGGCGCCCTTCTCCTGGCAGCCGCTCGCCTCAGGATAGGCGCATAGAGTATAGTAGGCGCTCGCCTCCTCGTAAGCGCCCTGTGGATATTTCCGAGGATTCTCGGAGTAGGAGCCCTACCTCTCCTTCGGCTGAGATTCCGGATACCTCGGAAGAGGGAGTCTCATCGTAGACATCCCAGATCTTCTCATCGTTCTCCAGTGGATGTGAACTCTTCTAAGAGAGGGCGTTCTCCAACCTCTCGCTCAACTCCTGCTAGGATCCCTTCGTTACCTAAGGATCTTCCGCGCTCGCCTCGACAAGACGTCCTAGAAGGTTCGGTTGAGGAACCGAACACTTCTGCTGCTGTCTCTTCTTACAAGAAGCTTACAGAGCTACTTTTACAAGTTTTTGGGGATTCCCTTACTCCTACGGCTCCTCCTTCTCCTCACTCACTTTTTTCAACGGCGAAGACAGCGAAGAGTTCTTCTTGTGTGTGAGGATGAAGCCAACTCTTTCAATGAAGAAGGCACTGAGGAGTTTTGGTTCCTGGATGGCTTCCAAAGAAGAAGCGGGGAAAACGATGTTCGCTTTTCCTCCTTCGAAGTTATCAGGACGCGCTGGTTTCTGGTACGAAACAGGAGAGCCCTTAGGATTGGGTCTACCGTCTTCGGTCTGATTCGGATTTTTCGGCGCTGGTAGATTCGACAAGGAGAACTGCCCTTAACTCTGCTAAGACGACTTGGGCAATGAATGAATTGGATCATTTGATCAAAGGTATGTTTAGAGTGCTAGAAGTATTTAACTTCCTTGATTGGTCGTTGGGAGTCCTAGCCAAGAAAATTGAAGTGCCAGAGTCAATTTCGCCAGAAGATCTTATGTGTGTTTTGTCTTGTATGGACAAGTCGGTAAGAGACGGAGCGAGTGAAATCGCCTCCCTTTATGGGGCCGGGATCGTGAAGAAGAGGTCGGTTTATTGTTCCTTCTTAACGAAGTCGGTCTCCCATGCTCAGAGGTCTTCTTTGCTGTTTGCTCCTCTGTCTACTCAGTTGTTCCCGAAACATCGAGTGCAGGACATTTTGAGGTCACTTTCGGCCAAAGCCACCCAGGACCTTTTGGCACAGTCGGCAAGAAAACCTCGCCCTTCCTTCCCTACCAAGGCTAAGAAGGAAAAGGCAAGTGTTCGAGAAACCCTTTCGAGGGGCATCTTCATCAACAGAACCCTCTACGTTTATGAGGTCGTAAGGACCTTTTTTTTTTTTTTTTTTCAAGAAGGGGTAAGACTTTTGCCAAGTCTGTTAAAGCCCCAAATAACTTGCAAGTCCTTCAAACAACGGTGGGCGCCAGACTCTTAGAGTTTGCAGAAGTCTGGGCCCAAAAAGGGGCGGATCCTTGGACCCTTTCTCTATTTTGAGGAGAGGTTACCTCATCCCTTTCGTCGAAAGACCTCCCTTGACGACCATCCCAAGGGAACTGACGGCCAGGTACAGAGACCCCATCATGAATCAAGCTCTCCATCTAGCAGTAGATCAGATGCTGGAGAAGGGGGCTATCGAACTAGTGACAGACCATCATTCATCGGGCTTCTACAACCGCCTTTTCCTAGTTCCGAAGTCCTCAGGGGGATGGAGACCGCTGTTGGATGTAAGCGCCCTGAACTTCTTCGTAGAAAAGAAGAAGTTCACGATGGAAACGCCTTCATCAGTGCTGGCAGCACTTCGTCCAGGGGACTGGATGGTTTCCTTGGATTTACAGGACGCTTACTTCCACATACCGATCCATCCTTCCTCGAGGAAGTTTCTCAGATTCATGATGGGGGGGAAAATTTTTCAGTTCAGGGCTCTGTGTTTCGGCCTCTCGACGGCCCCTCAAGTGTTCACGGGGATTTTGAGGAATGTGGCTCAATGGCTTCATTTGAAAGGGGTGAGGATATCCATGTACCTCGACGATTGGCTAATAAGGGCCAATTCAGAAGATCGTTGTTTGAAGGACTTACAAGTAACTTTAGAATTGACGAAGGCTTTGGGACTTCTCATCAATTTCAAGAAGTCATCACTAATTCCCGAGCAAGAGTGTGTGTATCTCGGGATACAGATGAACTCTCTGAGTTTTCGGGCTTTTCCCTCGCAGGAAAGGATAGCCCGAGGATTCGAGAGAGTACAACCTTCTTAGGGAAAGAAGTATGCACAGTGAGGGAGTGGATGAGTCTGCTGGGACGCTCTCCTCTCTGGAGCAATTTGTTTCCCTAGGAAGGTTGCACCTGAGACCGCTCCAATTCTTCCTTCATCGGAATTGGAGTCGTCGTTCTCAGGATTTGACGTTCTCCCTGTCGTTATCCCAGGACATCAAGAAACATCTCTTATGGTGGACAGAATCCCAACCTCTTTGCGAAGGGACTGTTCTCTTCAATCACAGACCCCCAACCTGGTGTTGTTCTCCGACGCGTCGGACATGGGGTGGGGTGCAAACTCTGGGAACCAGCGGAAGTGGTTCAGGTACCTGGGTGGGGGACCAGGTAGCCTGGCACATCAACAGAAAGGAGTTGATGGCTGTGTGGTTGGCTCTGAAGGCTTTCGAGCCCAAAGTCAGAAGATCGGTAGTGCAGGTCAACGCGGACAACACTACAGCTCTGGCATATATCAGGAAACAGGGGGGGACGCATTCCTTCTCCCTGTACGAGACAGCAAGAGACCTTCTTCTGTGGGCAGAAGAAAGAGGAATCAAGCTTCTCACCAGGTTCGTGCAGGGAGAAAGGAATGTAAGAGCAGATCTCCTCAGCAGGAAAGATCAGGTCCTTCCCACAGAGTGGGACCCTTCATCTGGATGTATGCCAGAGCCTGTGGAAGTTATGGGGCAGGCCACACATAGACCTCTTTGCCACGTCAAAGAACAAGAGGCTGGATCCTTACTGCTCTCCGATATCGGATCCAGAGGCAGTAGCAATAGATGCTCTTCTTCTAGACTGGAACGGACTCGACGTCTACGCGTTTCCCCCCTTGTTCAAGATCCTGGGGCTAACCATCAAGAAGTTCGTAGAGTCCGATTCAACGAGAATGACCTTAATCGCTCCCTTTTGGCCGGCCCAAGAATGGTTCACAGAGGTACTGGAATGGTTGGTGGACCTTCCAAGATCGCTCCCGCTAAGGAGCGATCTACTCAGACAACCCACTTCGACAGGTACCACAAAAATCTCCTCGCTCTCAGTCTGACTGGCTTCAGACTGTCCAAAGTTTGGTCAGAGCAAAAGGCTTTTCAGCAACAGCTGCTAAAGCAATCGCAAGAGCGAGGAGACCTTCCACCTTGCGTGTATACCAGTCAAAGTGGGATGTCTTCAGACGTTGGTGCAAGAGGAAGAACATTTCCTCTTCCAGTACCTCTGTGACCCAAATTGCGGATTTCCTTATTTTCCTCAAAGAAGAATGTCATCTGGTTGTGTCAACTATTAAGGGATACCGCAGTATGTTGGCGGCGGTATTTCGGCATAGAGGCTTAAATATATCCGATGATAAGGACCTGCATGATCTTATTAGATCATTTGAAACCATTAAGCGTCCTCATATAGTACCGAACTGGAATCTAGACGTAGTTTTTGTTCTACAATTCCTTGGATCGTCTAGATTCGAACCTCCTGGCTTAGCCTCTTTCAAGGATCTGACGAAGAAGGCTATCTTCCTTTTGGCCCTAGCTACAGCTAAGAGAGTGAGTGAGCTCCAAGCTATTGAGGGCAATGTAGGGTTTAAGGAAGATTCTATGGTGTTCGTTTCTTCCAAGTTCCTTGCAAAGAATGAAAAACCCATCACGCCCTTGGCCAGGAGCTTTGAAGTTCGTAGTTTATCTTTTCTAGTAGGGAAGAGCCTGAAAGAACTCTTTGCCCTATGAGAATTATGAAGTATTTCCTTAAGAGGAAGGAACAACTTAAGGCTAATCAAGATGTGCTTTGGTGCTCCGTAAAGGACCCCACTCGGCCCATGTCGAAGAATGCTCTTTCCTTTTTCTGAGAAGCCTTATTACAGAGGCACATGTTGCCTGTAAGGAAGAACATTTTATTTGACTACTGAAAGTGAAAGCTCACGAGGTGAGAGCCATCACAACTTCGCTTGCATTCAGAAAAAATATGTCTGTGCGGAACTTGATGGAGGCGACTTTTTGGAGATGCCAATCGGTTTTCGCAAACCACTACCTACGTGATGTAAAAATCACATATGATAAATGCTTCGCCTTGGGTCCTTTCGTATCGGCGGATTCGGTGCTGGGGCAGGGAGCTGAAACTTTTATCCTGTGTAAATTTTTTATATGTTACCCTATATTTTATATTGTTGTTTTTTGGTTGTCTGAAAGAGGTTGCAGGAGGCACCTCTTTTTGTCGTAATATTAACCTTTGTATTTTGGTTAGGTGGTCTGGTGGGTTTTGGCTCCTTGCAGAGGTAGTGGTAAGGATCTGTTAGGTAAGCGGACAAGGTCCCTCTAACAGCATCCGACTTGGATTCTACCACAATAGGGGATCACATATCCCAGTGGTAGATCCGAGAGTCTTTCAGCATCAGGTCACGTCCTAGCTGTAGCTCTCCAGGCAATGCAGACTCAGAGATAGTATCTATGAAGTCTTCATCCTGTATTATTGAGCTGTCTCTTACCCTCCACCAAGGGTGCCAATCAGCTAAGTATATATCTGTCAGGGAAGTTCATGTACAAAAATGATATTGTTAAACTACAATAAAGTTTTGTACATACTTACCTGGCAGATATATACGATTAATGGCCCACCCAGCCTCCCCTCAGGAGACAGGTGGAAGAGAAAAATCTGACAAGCTTACGGGAGTGGTTCGTACATCCGCCACCCAGCGGCGGGTAAGGTAGACCACCTGACCTACCTGTCGCGTGTGCCGCGAGATTTGAAATTCTGTCGGGAACGTCGGAGACTATAGCTAAGTATATATCTGCCAGGTAAGTATGTACAAAACTTTATTGTAGTTTAACAATATCATTTTTAAGTACTTCGTACCATACTCTTTATGTATAATATATGACTATAAATATTTGTGACTTTTCTCATTATGTTCTCTTTTGGCTTACAACTATTGTGTTGCTGCAATGTAACTGTATATAGCACACAGCTCTTCTGTTTTCCATTTTTAGCAGTTTTCCTCATTTAATTGTGTAATTTCAGCATTAAAATAATTCACAAAATTAACCAGTTATTTTTTAATTTTATTTATATTGTTCACTTAATATTATTTTGGACTTTACGTGCCAAATGGGACAGGCTGATAAGGTAACATTTTACCATTGTTTTGTTTATATCGGGGTTCATTACTTGCTGAGTAATGTTGCTCAGGGACATTTACTTCCTAGTTGCCCTTGTTCTCCAGCCTTTCTCAGCTAGTTAAGTGATTTTGTTCATGTGTTTTATATTGAGCAAAGTGCATGTATCATTCACCTTTTAATTAGGCCTCAAAGTACTTGTGGGTGAGGGTCCTGAATCACATTTATGTCATCCCTGGAGAAAGGCCTCCATTTGTGATGCCTGTTTCCATTTTTCCTGAAGTGTTTATCCACTTCATCTTTCCTTCATAAGAATTCTGATGTTGTGTAATGAGTACGTATCTGTACCTGATTCTTGTTTTTCATCATTTTTTTTAATGTGGTGGGTCTCACCCCAATTAGTATAGCAAGGAGAAATGTCTCTCCAGAAGTATGGACTTGGTTCTTATTGATAATTAGAATTCAGCACTTGGCAGCCATTATTTTCATGTGTTAAAACATAGTATAAGGTTTAGGTAGTACTAGTAGGTTATCAAAATGTCTACTCCTTTCTTTTCATTGTAATTAAAGGAAATTTATATTCTAGGAACATCATTTATATTATATTTTCAGGCAGCATATGGATTTTGTCCTCACCATGTAAGCCATTTTCTTGGCATGGACGTTCACGATACCCCTCTTATTCCAAGAAATCGGAAACTTACTCCAGGAATGGTTGTTACAGTTGAACCAGGTATGCTTGAATTGATTTATTTGATCTTTATATAATGAAGTTAAGGTGATTTTGATAAGCTTAAATAAGAACCTTTTTATGGGTTCATGTTACGATTATTATTATTATTATTATTATTATTTATTTATTTATTTTTTATTTTTTTTCTCTATCACAGTCCTCCAATTCGACTGGGTGGTATTTATAGTGTGGAGTTCCGGGTTGCATCCTGGCCTCCTCCTTGGAGTCCATCATTTTCTTACTATGTGTGCCGTTTCTAGGATAACACTCTTCTGCATGAGTCCTGGAGCTACTTCAGCCTCTAGTTTTTCTAGATTCCTTTTCAGGGATCTTGGGATCGTGCCTAGTGCTCCTATGATTATGGGTACAATTTCCACTGGCATATCCCATATCCTTCTTATTTCTATTTTCAGATCTTGATACTTATCCATTTTTTCCCTCCCTTTCTCTTCAACTCTGGTGTCCCATGGTATTGCGACATCAATGAGTGATACTCTCTTCTTGACTTTGTCAATCAACGTCATGTCTGGTCTGTTTGCACGTATCACCCTATCCGTTCTGATACCATAGTCCCAGAGGATCTTTGCGTGATCGTTTTCTATCACTCCCTCAGGTTGGTGCTCGTACCACTTATTACTGCAATGTAGCTGATGTTTCTTGCACAGGCTCCAGTGGAGGGCTTTTGCCACTGAATCATGCCTCTTTTTGTACTGGTTCTGTGCAAGTGCCGGACATTCGCTTGCTATGTGGTTTATGGTTTAATTTTTCGTATTGCACTTCCTACATATGGGAGAGATGTTATTTCCGTCTATCGTTCTTTGAACATATCTGGTTCTTAGGGCCTGATCTTGTGCTGCTGTTATCATTCCTTCAGTTTCCTTCTTTAGCTCTCCCCTCTGTAGCCATTGCCATGTGTCATCGCTGGCTAGTTCTTTAGTCTGTCTCATGTATTGTCCGTGCATTGGTTTGTTGTGTCCAGTCCTCTGTCTGTCTGTCATTTTTCCTGTCTCTGTATATTTCTGGGTCTTCGTCTACTTTTATTAGTCCCTTCTTCCCATGCACTTTTTAGCCACTCGTCTTCACTGGTTTTCAGAATATTGCCTCAGTGCTCTGTTCTCGATGTTGACGCAGTCCTCTATACTTAGTAGTCCTCTCCCTCCTTCCTTTCGTGTTATGTATAGTCTGTCCGTATTTGCTCTTGGGTGTAGTGCTTTGTGTATTGTCATATGTTTCTTGGTTTTTCTTTTTGATCTATGCTGCGGAGTTCTGCCTTCGTCCATTCCACTATTCCTGCGCTGTATCTGATTACTGGCACTGCCATGTGTTTATGGCTTTATCATATTTCCGGCGTTGAGTTTGACTTGAGTATCGCCTTGAGTTTCTGCATATATTCTTTCCTGATTGTGTCCTTCATCTCTTGGTGTTTTATATCCCCTCCTTCCATTATTCCCAAGTATTTGTATCCAGTCTCATCTATGTGTTTGATGTTTGCTACCCATCTGTAGCTTTATTCCTTCAGTTCGTTGTTTACTGTTTGCCCTTTTGTATGTTGACTAAGGCACATTTTTCTATTCCAAACTCCATCCTGATGTCCCCAGATACAATCCTTACAGTCTGGATTAGGGTATCTATTTCCTTGATGCTCTTACCATACAGCTTGATGTCGTCCATGAACATGAGATGGTTAATTCTGTTGCCTCTTTTCTTGAGTTTGGTACCCGGCATCCATCTTCTGTAGTACTTTTATCATGGGAACATAGCTAAAACAAAGAGTAGTGGGGACAGCGAGTCTCCCTGGAAGAACCCTCTCCTGATATTAACCTCTGCTAGTCTTATTCCAGAGCTTATAAGTATTGTATTCCAGTTGCGCATTGTATTTTGAGGAAGCTGATGGTGTTTCTCTGCCCCATATATTTTCAGGCATTCTATTAGCCTTGTGTGTGTGGTATCATGTTCAAAGGCTTTCTTATAGTCTATCCATGCCATGCTTAGGTTGGTTTTCCTTCTCCTACTGTTCTTCATTACCATTTTGTCTATCAGGAGCTGGTCTTTTGTGCCCCTACACTTCCTTCTGCAGCCTTTCTGTTGGTGGGGAATGGTGTTTGTGTCCTCTATTATTATTATTATTATTATTATTATTATTATTATTATTATATTATTATTATTATTATATTATTTTTTTTTTTTTTTTTTTTTTTTTTTTTTTTCCTCTATCACAGTCCTCCAATTCGACTGGGTGGTATTTATAGTGTGGGGTTCCGGGTTGCATCCTGCCTCCTTAGGAGTCCATCACTCTTCTTACTATGTGTGCCGTTTCTAGGATCACACACTTCTGCATGAGTCCTGGAGCTACTTCAGCCTCTAGTTTTTCTAGATTCCTTTTCAGGGATCTTGGGATCGTGCCTAGTGCTCCTATGGATTATGGGTACGATTTCCACTGGCATATCCATATCCTTCTTATTTCTATTTTCAGATCTTGATACTTATCCAATTTTTAATTTTTCCCTCTCTTTCTCTTCAACTCTGGTCTCCCATGGTATTGCGACATCAATGAGTGATACTTTCTTCTTGACTTTGTCAATCAACGTCACGTCTAGTCTGTTTGCACGTATCACCCTATCCGTTCTGATACCATAGTCCCAGAGGATCTTTGCCTGATCGTTTTTCTATCACTCCTTCAGGTTGGTGCTCGTACCACTTATTACTGCAAGGTAGCTGATGTTTTCTTGCACAGGCTCCAGTGGGAGGGCTTTTGCTACTGAATCATGCCTCTTTTTGTACTGGTTCTGTGCAAGTGCCGGGCATTCACTTTCTATGTGGTTTATGGTTTCACTTTTCGTATTGTCACTTCCTACATATGGGAGAGATGTTATTTCCGTCTATCGTACTTTGAACATATCTGGTTCTTAGGGCCTGATCTTGTGCGCTGTTATCATTCCTTCAGTTTCCTTCTTTAGCTCTCCCCTCTGTAGCCATTGCCAAATTGTCATCGCTGGCTAGTTCTTTAGTCTGTCTCATGTATTGTCCGTGCATTGGTTTGTTGTGCCAGTCCTCTGTTCTTTCTGTCTTTCTCCTGTATCTGTATATGTCTGGGTCTTCGTCTGCTTTTATTAGTCCTTTCTTCCCATGCACTCTTTAGCCACTTGTCTTCACTGGTTTTCAGATATTGCCCCAGTGCTCTGTTTTCGATGTTGACGCAGTCCTCTATACTTAGTATCTCTCCCTCCTTCCTATCGTGTTATGTATAGTCTGTCCGTATTTGCTCTTGGGTGTAGTGCTTTGTGTATTGTCATATGTTTCTCTGATCTATGCTACGGAGTTCTGCCTTCGTCCATTCCACTTATTCCTGCGCTGGATCTGATTACTGGCACTGCCCATGTGTTTATGGCTTTATCATATTTCCGGCGTTGAGTTTTGACTTGAGTATCGCCTTGAGTCTCTGCATATATTCTTTCCTGATCGTGCCTTCATCTCTTGGTGTTTTATATCTCATCCTTCCATTATTCCCAGGTATTTGTATCCAGTCTCATCTATGTGTTTGATGTTGCTCCCATCTGGTAGTTTTATCCCTTCAGTTCTCGTTACTTTGCCTTTTTGTATATTGACTAAGGCGCATTTTTCTATTCCAAACTCCATCCTGATGTCCCCAGATACAATCCTTACAGTCTGGATTAGGGTATCTATTTCCTTGATGCTCTTACCATACAGCTTGATGTCGTCCATGAACATCAGATGGTTGATTCTGTTGCCTCTTTTCTTGAGTTGGTACCCGGCATCCATCTTCGTAGTACTTTGGTCATGGGAATCATGGCTCACTACGAAGAGTAGTGGGGACAGTGAGTCGCCCTGGAAGATCCCTCTCCTGATATTAACCTCTGCTAGTCTTATTCCAGACCTTGTAAGTATTGTATTCCAGTTTGCGCATTGTATTTTTGAGGAAGCTGATGGTATTTGCCTCTGCCCCATATATTTTCAGGCATTCTATTAGCCATGTGTGTGGTATCATGTCGAAGGCTTTCTTATAGTCTATCCATGCCATGCTTAGGTTGGTTTTCCTTCTCCTACTGTTCTTCATTACCATTTTGTCTATCAGGAGCTGGTCTTTTGTGCCCCTACACTTCCTTCTGCAGCCTTTCTGTTGGTGGGGGATGGTGTTTGTCTCCTCTAGGTAGTTGTATAGCCTTTCACTTATGATACCTGTTAGTAACTTCCACATTATTGGTAGGCAGGTGATAGGCCTGTAGTTACTGGCTATATTTCCCTTACTCTTGTCTTTTTGTACTAAGGATGTTCTTCCTGTGGTCATCTATTTGGGTGCTTGGTGATTTGAGATACAATGCTGGAGTTGTTCTGCTATTCGTGGGTGTAGGGCCCTGAATTGTTTTTGAGCCAGTATCCATGACTTCATCGGGGACCTGGGGCTTTCCAGTTTGGTTTGGCATTTTCTTTAGTTGGTGTCTGACTGTGTCTGTCGTGATGTCTGTGAATCTTTGTTTTATTCTCCCTGTTTCTTCTTCCTTGACTTCCTGGAGCCATGTTGCATGTTTGTTGTGTGATACCGGATTGCTCCATATGTTTTCCCAGAGTCTCCTTAACTTGGTTCGGCTTCGGGAATTTCCGGGTTGGGTTGTCTTCCCCTCTTAGTTGGCTGTATAGTTTTTCTTTTGGGTTTGGTTCCGAATAGTTTTGTTCTGTTGGTATCCCTTATTCCTGTTCATGTACCGTTGGATCTTATGTGCTTTGGCCTTAAGCCTCTGTTTTACATCTTCTATTGTGTTGTTTAGTCCCCTCTCTTGTACTTTGTATTTCTCGTTGAGTTTCCTCCCTTGTTTTTCTTGCTTCTTAGCCTTTTTCTGCCATCTCTTTCAGTTTACTCAAGTCAGATCTCATCACCATGATTTGCTTTTCCACGGCGCCTTTTCCAAGGAGGTTGCTGTTTTGGTTGCTGTTGGGTTGGTTGTGCTGGTGGTGTTGGTGTTCGAATTCCCATCAGTTCTGCTACTAATCTTGCTCCTGCATATGTCAAGTTATTTGTTTCTGTGATACTGGTGGTCTGTATTATGCCCAGTATTTCATTGACCTCACTTGTTTTCTCCCTTAATTTCTTGGTGTTGTAGGCTTTCATGGAGGGGATCTTTGTTCTCTCTGTATCTGGCTCCATCCATTGTCTAGAATCTTTTCTGACCCATTCCGTCCTCTCTGTTACTTCGTCGGTGTTTCTTCGTGTGTCGTTGTTTGATACCTCATCCTCCCTGTCGTCTCTGTGGCATCGTCTCTCAGTTCGTCTTCGTGTAATTTGTTGTCGTGTGACATTTCCCTTTCCAGTTCTTCTCTTTCTGTTGGGGAGAGCCAGTTCTTTTTCTTTATGTTCCTTGCTTGGTCTGCCAGCCTCTGCTCTGTTTGGGGGGTGTTAGTTTATTCCTCATTCATCCAGATGTGTTTTGACGCCCAAAGCTTCTTCTATATCCTCCTCTCCGTTGGGTTTGCTTCTGGATGTAGCATCTCCATAGTTTTCCTTATTTTCTGTCTCTTGTCCATTTCTTCCTTGTTTTTGCCTCTGGTAGCTCCCAATCTCAGGCTGTGTTGATTATTGTCGTTGTTGTGGTGATCAGTTTTGCTGGATGACGACCTCCAAGCTCAATCCTGACCGTCTTCCCCTTCAATTGGGGTTGCAATACCTGGTTGCCGGTACGAAGCTCCTCTGTTTGCCAGAGGTTCCATTTACGTCGTTTGTCGTTTGAATCCTTTCATTATTTCTTCCATCATTGCTGAGTTTTTGCTATTTAACCCATACTGACGCCGACCGCCACCCAGGTACCCCTTCAGGGATAGGTAACTCATTTATTACAGCTGAGTAGACTGAGGGAATTATGGTAAAGATCACCTTTCCCCAAGGAATCAACGCCGAGGTAGAGCGGTCCACCCATCCAACGAACTGACCCAGAGCCAATGTTGCTTAACTTGACTTAAGTTCTATTGACGACCTAACCCACTCCTCCACGGCGCTCCACCAAACTTATTATTCCATTATTTTAATTATTTTAAGTTATTATTATTATTATTTAATTATTATTATTCATTAATTGATTATTATTATTATTATTATTATTTTCGGAAGGAGACCCTCTTCGTAGACTATTTTTGTTAAAAATAACTGCTGCTGCAGCACTATTAATCTTCTTAAGAAAGGGTCTTCTCTATCTTTCTGGATGACAGGCTTTCTCGTTCGTTTGTTTGCTTAGAACTGGCCGAGCAACGCACCCAATGGGCATGGTCCCCAAATTCGGTTTTGAGTCATTTGATTTATTATTGCTTATACAATTCTCTCTCTCTTCTCATCCATCACATTCTCTCTCTCATGTCTTCTGCCTCGTCTCTCTCTCTCTCTAACGCGACGTTTCCTCCTGATCGCACGGAACTTATCCAGCGATAACCTTCTGATGGGACTGAATTCCAGTGGCGAGTCCTTCTCCTTTTAATCGTGGTGTTGCGAGCTCTCCAGTACGATTCGAAGCACTTTCCTACCTTGGTATGATCGAGGTTTTTATTGTTCCGCCGAAGGGAGGTGACTCATACGGCGTGGGCGTTGACTAGATCTTGCAGACCTTCTCCGGTAGGGGGTATCACCGGGGAGCCTCTTGATTGGCTTCTATACCTGCGTGACGTCCACCCCTGGTATTTATTCTCATGGTCCGGTGGTTTTCGATTTCCCATGCGCGCTGGTACTTTTCGTTAGGGGAGAGGGGTGTGGGTCCTCCCTGTTTTCTATTTTTTTCTTTTTTTAGGGGTGTTTTTTGTCCCCACCACAACACGTCGGTATCAGGAACGCTTCTTGGGTGGTATTGAGGGGAGGCTTTTCTCGAGGATGAGCAGCGTCTTCTAGGAGATACGCAGACCGTCGTGGGTCAGGTGCTCTCTCCCGATGATCTTAGTTTATTCCTGACGATGTCGTCTCTCGTGATGTTTCTGCTGGTGTACTGCAAGGGCGGGGTGCTGCCTAAATGGCGCCCTCCCTTGGGCGTGGCAAGGAAATCCTTTTTGACAGGCCGCATCGTCGTCATGCCGATGTAAAATCCCAGGGCAATCCTTGGGGCGGGGGTGGGGCATACGTATCGGTCAGACGACGTTGGACTGCTTCAGGGGGTCTCCTGCCGGTGGTGGGGAGGGGTTTGTTTCTTCAATCAGGAAGTTCCATTTTCGGTACGCGCCGATTTCTTGTTTAATAAATAATGAGGGGAACACCTCTCTTTCCTTGCCTCCATGGTGCGGACCGTGTTTCCTATTATTATTTTTCTTCATGGCTGCTTCTTCTTTCCGTGGATTTGGTGGTGCATGAAGGCTGTTTTATAAGAAAAGTTTTGGAATATCCTCACCGGGGGCGGAATTTCCTTCCCTTCTCTTCTTCCGTCCTGTCACCTCCCCTTTCACCCCACCCCTTTTGCAAGGGCTGGCTCGAGGTTTCTCGGTTTAACGAGGTTTTGTTCGTAGTACCCGATTGTTAATTAGCATCTGGGTCTGCTCGGTCGATGTTTCGATGTGGTGTCCCTGCCACGGGGGGGGGGATTCGAACATGTGCGAGAGGGCCCTCCTGACGAAGTGCCCTGAGCGGTGGTGGTCTTGAAACCGCGCATGGGACACTCGCTATCACCATTCATACAAAGTCCGAGGTTCGTAGCTTTGGTGTAAACGGTCGTCGCCAATTCTTTTGATTCGTTCTTCGTGGGACAAGGACTTCGACGAAGGGAAGGGGGCCGCTCGTTGCTGCTGTAACTCGCAAAGTGAAGTTGAGTGCGCCTGTTCCTGCATGAGGAACTGCTGCCGAAGGCTGTTCTACCCCTCATCCTCTGCAGTCGGCTTGCAGCGAAGAAATGTCCATAGATGTAAGCGTGCGATGGTGCGGGGACATCTCCGGTTAGTTGGTCGAGGAAGACCCTTTTCTTCCTACTTCTCCCACTGTAGAAGTTGGCGAAGAAGGACTCCTAACGGGGGACACCCCATCGCTACGCCGATCCTTCTTGGCGGTAGCATCTGTTCCTCGGTGGGTGGGCCTCTTGGCAGAGGGTGTCGTGTCTGGTATTTGTCCATCAGGATCATGGGCGGACAGCCTTCAGCCTGTAATTTCCGCCCATTCTTCTCGCAGGGCTGGTGATGTTCCTCCTTCAGGGTCTTCATATCGGCAGTCTTCCTTCCCGTATGTTTCCACCGCCGGTAGGAGGGACGTTCTGAAGTCCCTGAGTCCTATTCCTTTTTCATTTCTTGCTGTGGGGTCGTGCAGGCCCTGAATGTTTTTGTTTTATATTTCGGAAGGAGACCCTCTCGTATAACAATGTTTTGTTAAAAATACTGCTGCTTCAGCACTATTAATCTTATAAAGAGTCTTCTCTATCTTTCTGATTGACGGCTTTCCTCGTTGTTTTGCCTTAGACTGGCGAGCAACGCACCAACCAAAGGGCCTATGGTCAAATTCAGGTTGAGTCATTTGATTATTTTTATTGGGGCGGTTGATACATCTTCCTCTCTCTCGTCGCTCAGGAGGATAAGGAACGTCGCGTTAGGGAGAGTAGAGAGAGATAGAGAGGGAGAGAGAGAATTGTAATAAGCACTAATAAAATCAAATGACTCAACCGAATTTGACCATGCCCTTTGGTGCGTTGCTCGCCAGTCTAAGCAACAACGAGAAAAGCCGTCATCAGAAAGATAGAGAAGACTCTTTATAAGATTAATAGTGCTGAAGCAGCAGTTATTTTTAACAAAACATATTATTATTATTATTATTATTATTATTATTATTATTATTAATGTTACACTTCTCATTTATTATCATTACCATACAATCAACAGGTTACAAACCACAACAAAAACAAAACCACATTTTCATGGAAAAATTTGGCCTTGAGTAGATTTTACATAAATGGGATATGATGCCAAAAGGACAACCCTACATTGGTTTGTAAAGGTTTAACTTACAATCTTGTTCCATACTAAGTTCACTCTAAATTATCTTATGCAGTTTACAGTCTACTCCATGAATAATTATCTCTACATTTTATTACACTCTGAAGTACCTGTGAAGCTACAGGTTCTTTCCTTTAATCTTGTGCAAAGTCATTAGAGTAATAGGACATTTTATATCATATGCTGATAGGTAATAACAACAGAGGGTTGTCTGTGGACTGTCATGGTTTAAACCAGTACTACTACAGAGCAAGTCAGTATCTCATCTATCGCAGGTAAGATCCACTTAGCAATTTATATTTTTTTCTTTCAGGTATATATGTAAGTGAGAAGAACACCAGTGTACCAGGGCGATACTTAGGTATTGGAATAAGACTAGAGGATGATGTTCTGATAACAGAGAGTGGCGTTGAAGTGCTGAGCAACTCTTGTCCTAAGCATCCTGATGAGATAGAGGCTATTGTTGGTGCTGATTACAAGTGAGAAATCCTTGAAAAATCAGTGAGTTCAGATTTCCCAGCATCCAATTGACTGTTCATTGATTTTCTTATTCAAGCATCAATGTTATGTATTTTACTAGCAGGAAAAAGCTTTTTGAAATGTTAGTTTTCTTAAAATACATTTCAAGCAGAACTGTGACTCTGATGTGTATGTTTAAATTTGTTGTTCATACTTTTAATGTGGTATGACTAAATAATGTAAATGTTTTTGTAAAAATTAAATTCAGCATGTACGTATATACATTCTCAAACCTGAATGTAAGACTGTATATTGTACAAAATTCCCCTGAGTCAGAATTAAGCATCAAAGTCAGGTTACTCTTCCCCATCATATACTACATCTTCCATATTTATTATTTTTTTTACAATTGATTTTTTACAATATCTGTCACAAAGTTGTTTAGGAAAGGTCATAGTCTCATACAGTCGTAAATTTCTTTTTTTATTGCCATACTGTATTTCTTTGATACTGATAACAATTGTCAAAGACTGTGTATTCTTTTTATGACAAAATGATAGGATTAATGTTTCCTGTACATCTTCCATTTTCTCTGAAGTATCAGGGATGTCTGCTTTTGAACCAAGTCATAACTCTAAGGCTATTCCAAAAAATTTATGTTAAAAAGTTTTAAATTGATTCTGAAGATTTATGAACATGACTAGTCTGAAAATATGTTCCCTTGGATAGCAGAAGTCATTACAGGGCAGCATCTAGTGTCAGTTTTGTTGACGTCACAGTGTGCAAAATGATAATTAATATTTTTTATATTAAAAAAGGATTTTGCTCTTTTGATGTACTGTAGTAATTTCATTATTTATCCTTAAATTATTGCTGTGTTTTGTCACTCCATTGTTATAAATCTCCTCTATAGGAAACTGAGAAAAACTGCAACCAAATAGGGAGATTTATGACAGTGAAGAAAATTTGTTCAGAATAAATATTTTAATTAGATATATAAACTATCTGAAGATTTTTATGAAAAAATTAACTTGACTAAATCAAAATTCATAATTTATCCAGATAACTAAATCTCATATTTGTGTCGGTATTCTTTGGCACTGGTAATCAAACTTAATTTGTAATGTAACATCATTATTTGATAAAAATCGCTAATGTAGTGTGCTTCAACAAACATGAAGTGTTTGTGAGTATCAAGCAGCTGATAACCAATATTATTTTCCTATTTTTCATCTTACATTATGTGTGTAAACATAATTTTAAATTTTCCACTGAATTCATTGCTTGCAAGAAGTGTTTGTGCATGTTTGCTTATGTAAAGGTATCCAAAACTTCTCAACAAAAAATATCTTTACATACAGTTGTTGCAGTGAAAATAACACCACTTTGAAACCTGATAGAGTCTCCCAGATTCGGACTCAGACAAAAATATAAAGACTACTGTTGAGGTGCCTTAGCCATCAGATGGAATAAGAATTCAGAGCATAAAAGAACAAAAAAAAGTGGAAAAGTTCCGTGTGTTTTACCTCACACACCCTTACCCTTAACTCTGCACTGGACGTGAAACAAATCAGCAGTGGGTGAAATTATATATTTGATCATCTATCAACCCATAGTATTGTAGGAAAGAGCTCCTTTGGGGGCCTGACCTCTATGTTAGATCAAGAAGGTACCTAACTCAGAATGGCCAAGAGAATTTTCATGGTTCTCTCGCCCATGCATTGTTTCCACATATGTTGGGCATAGCATGGGAAGTGATGATCTCCCTTCAAAGATTAATAAAAGCCAAGGATATCCATTGTATTCACTTGATAACTATGAAACTCCTCGGTAGCGTGGTCGGTATGGTGTTGGTGTGCCACCCCGGTGGCCAAGAGTTCGATTTTCTAGCATTCCATTGAGGAGAGAGATGTGTATTTCTGGTGGTAGAAGTTTACTCTCAATGTGGTTCGGAAGTCGCATAAAGCCATTGGTCCTGTTGCTGAATAACCACTGGTTCCATGCAACGTAAAAACACCATACAACCAAACAAACACGTGATAACTAGGATGCTTCTTAATCTAGGAAAAAAGATGGTTTGAGAATTCAAGAAATGAGTTAAAGGAATTCATCTGGGAGAATGCAGAATATCTTGTGGACTTGTTTTTGTCAAATCGATAAATATGCATTTAAATGTTATATACAGCAGGGGAATAAGTATGGTATGAATTGAAATGTATAACTGAGCAAGAACAAAAATGAAAAATTGATCAAGACATGGATGATCTGCCATATTTCGATTGGGATTTTAATCATAGTGTTTGTAACTTTCATCCTTGGCTCTGGCAGAATATATCTGAACTGCTACCCCACCTTGGTTTTCCTCTCGAAATGTGTACTATGTGGTACATATATATAAGAGGTAGGGATAAAAATTCAACAAGTAACTGTGGAGACACAACATAAAATCTGGAATAATTTTAATTAGTGAAATAAGAGATAACATTATAAACACACCGTTGAGTATGGTACTACTTCCTGGTTAATATTCCTGATTATTAAAATTCTTTATTTTTGTCTTACACAGAAGTACACATTCTCTTTAATAACAAATTAATAAATCTGGATGAAACTTCAAGTAATGGCATTGCTCTGCATAAGAAAAAAAAAATAAGACATGAAACATACAATACTGCTAAGTAAACCCTTTTCAATAAAGGTAAAATACATCAAATGATGAATTGGAAATCTGTCAACAAATCTTAAGGGAATAAGACAAACTTTTATTTGTAATGATTTGAACTTGGTCATGGATTGCTGACCATAACAATCATAGTTTGGTAAACTGAGCAAATAAACAGAAATCTTAAGCTTTTTCTCTAATGGTGATAGAGAACTGGTAACAGTTTCATAAGCATTGAATTGTTATAAACTAAATATATGGACCCAATTCTTTTATCTGGAAATTTTTTTTTTTTTTTTGTTTTTTTTTTTTTTAGTTGAAATTAAGGTCTCTTTGTTCACATTACGAGCAATCATTTTGTGATATCTTCCTACTGGCTACATCACAGAATTATAGATTGTAAATGTGAATAAAAAAGAAAAGAACTAAACCACACAACTATTAGAAGAACCCCTTTTTTATGATAAATTACAAATTTTTCAAACAGCCATTATGGCAAATGAATCATATTTCAAGTGAATGCATGATTTGTAACATTAAATATGTTACTTAAAAGTAATCAATAGTGAATAATCATTGCTCCATTTAAAACAGAGAAGGAAAAAACACCATTTAAAACAGAAAAGAGACAAGAGATATGGAAGAAATAAAAAAGAAAGTTAAGAATACGTTAGTTTCCCATGAAAGCAAATAATGGCTATCGTTCTTTCTCATAAAAGCAAAACAATAACAAAACGTTCAATGCAGCCTATGAGCGTGCCTTTAGTAAGAAATGGTAGTAGTTCTCATTTTATGCATTACATTATTGATGAAAGGAATATATACATACTAGATTCAAGCTCAAATATATATAAAATACATTTTTAAAGATTTTATTATAAGTAAAATGCGTAACTCTCTAATAATTGTTAAAAAATTATAATTTTAACTGAACTATACAGGCCTCTCTTTAATGGGCTGTTTACCATACGTCAAGTCGTATGCGCAATTCCATAGAGTATGGCAGTCTGTCACAACTAACGCCACTATGTTTTGAAAACCAACTCTTCTCCTTAAGATAATTGTGGTCCTGGTGACTTGGTACTTCGTTTTCATACCTGCCAGATAGGTTAGTAGACACCCAATAATTTAGTTTATTTGTAAAGGAAATAGTTTGTGGTTCTTAAAAGGGGTTAATACACGTGACGAAATGTACCTACCTAGGTAGTGATTGAATATGGTAAACTACGATAGGCTTTGGGGCAAGCAAGTCAATTTCCTCTCTTCCTTTTGGCTTATTTAGCCTAATCAGGTAGGCCTATCTGAATAGTACTAGTACTAAAATACCTGAATTCGTGGCTGATTGCTTACTATAGCCTACTATATCCTCTGGTTTATTAGGTATGAGATGATTAAGGCTTAGCATTTCAAACCATTACGGTAGGCTACCCTAGGCTAGTGTGTATTAGCATTTTAATTTGAACCATCGTTTAATTTTGGACTTGAAAACATTAGGGTAGTTTACAGTTTAGTTGGCCAGGCCGCGCAACACCTTTTGCCCAGCCCATAGGGCGAAACACCAGCGACTACCAACCCTTATCACGGTGGACAGGTCATATTCACTCGATATTTAAATGGTGAAAAAAGAATACAATTACAACTCCAAGCATACCATTCAAAAGATTGAAGTTTTGTCAACTTAATGTGATATATGAAAGCCCCATACGAACTAAAATAAGCATGTGACGCTCTTTGTAAAATATGTTTTCAAGGCAGTTTTTAAATCCAATATGGCGGCTACCGTGTGGATGTACAGGTTCTGATCAGTGACGACAATCATCTTTCCCAGCCTTCCCAACACTCGTTTGAACAATGTTAGCGTATATATGTAACGTTTATTTATCTTACTCTAGATTGCAGTTGTAATCAGCACAATAAAACAACATTTTGTTGCCTATATTACTGAAAGTATGAAACTTTTTATTCCTGGGGTCATGGTTTGAACTGAATTCATTTTTACCTTGTAATCGGTGGATTTTATCCTTACTGCCATCACAACTGAAACTCCAGTGCTTATTTGATTGTTATTATACACATTTTGGTCTCAATTCACTCCACATTGCACTTTAAACAAGTTGCTGTTCCTGGTTCTTAAGCGTGTGCGCCACAAACACAGTTACGAGCAGCAGACGACGAAACTGCAAAGTTTTATTCCCCAAATAGTTTACTCTACTCGTTATTTAGCTCAACTTTACTTTGTTATTTAAAAATTTTAATTTAATTCATGTATATTATCCCTTTTTTACAACCAAATTACCCCAAAAAATTACAGATATTTCTAAAGTAGATACAATCCAATGTTTCTAACCTTTTCGTACATCTGGCTGCCGAAAACCATAGAGGAACGACTACGGATAAGTGGATTATATATATATATTTTTTTTGCTTTTTTGTTTTTGCTAGCACTTTTCATTTATTTAAGTCTATATTAGTATTTTGAATTTCTTTAATAACCGTATGCCAGAAATAAATGTAACCTTTAATGTTTGCATGCTAAGAATGGCAAAATCATCGTTGCCACATTAGTGGAGGCTTCACACATATACGCCGATTCATTATTATAAACTGTTTCCATGAATTCTAGTTGTCATAGTAATGCAATAATGATAAAATTGCTTTAATATTTATGTATATATACTTCCAATACATAGCCTAATTTCACCAATTTCAACGTTTTGTGTGTAGTCTTATACCCAGTTTGGAGGGTCAATACATACCGAATGGCAACAGAGAGAGAGAGAGAGAGAGAGAGAGAGAGAGAGAGAGAGAAAGAGAAAGAGAGAGAGAGAGAGAGAGAGAGAGAGAGAGAGAGAGAGAGAGAAAGGAAGGCGAAGGAACGAAGAAGGAAATGGGTCGCGGGGGGGGGGAGGGTAGGTGGAGCTTTTTACGTGTGTTCATATCCATTTCTGCATAATGGAGTTTTTGTCTCTTGGTACAAGGACAAGTGTCGTTATTTTTTACGATTAGTGATTCACGATACCCTTATAAATTACGGCACTGGGTGTAATGCACTATAGCAAAATCTCGTTCTGATACGATGTTCGTTACAGAAGTAGGTATTGCCCAAACGTGCTTGCCTGTTCCGATGAAACCCCATAGTATGTATGCTGCTTAGTTTGTAAAATCAAGGTTTTTTGTAATAAAGTATTTTTTTATACATTCAATTTACCTGTCAGATATATACATAGCTATTGACTCTGTCGCGCCGACAGAATTTCGAATTTCGCGCACACGCTACAGGTAGGTCAGGTGATCCACCGCGCCGCCGCTGGGTGACAGGAATAGGAACCCATTCCCGTTTCCATCAGATTTTTTCTGTCGGCCAATACCTGGCAACATCGTTGTTGGTATCTCCGGCTGGATTTCGTTTTTGGATACAATTGATCATCGTTTTGGACCCTTTGGTGACGTATTTGGATCGTTGTACTGGCATAACGCTTTTGTGAATCGTTATTTGGATTTTGGCTTGGAATTTTCATCATGATGTCTGATTCTGGAAGTGTGGTGAGAAATGTGTGTGAATGAAGGGTGCAAGGTGAGAATGCCGAAAGCTTCAGTTGATCCTCACACTGTATGTAAATATGCAGGAAGTATGAATGCTCGATGGATAACACTTGTCATGAATGTGAGAGTTTGAGTGCGGAAGGGTGGAAGTCTCTAACTTCTTATTAAGGAAATTAGAGAAAGACTGGTTAAGGAAGTCATCTTCCAAAACCAAGACCTAGCTCTCAATCTTCAAGTGGTTTGGTGAGTAATATTGTACCCTCCTCTAACATTATGAACGCTCCTTGTAATATTTCAGGTCCTTCTCCGAATGCAGATCCTACGGACTCTGCTTCGGAGATAGCAAGCCTTAAAGCTGCGCTTATGAAAATGGAGCGTAAAATGGCTGCCATAGAAGGTAAGCAAAGTAGTGCTGTGGAAAGTGATGTGAATTTCCCAGTGAAGTGGAGGAGGCGTCTGATTGGCTTCACAACGCTCCCAGGCCTAGACCTCTTTCAAGCTCCCAAGCCCAGAGGAGAAGGAATGTCGAAAGCCTTACGGAGGTTATGGAGGATCCCCACCAGTCAGACGTCTCTTCGGCAGAATCTGTAACGTCACAGACTGCCAGAGAACGCATTAGAAAAAGCGTTCTACGTGAATGTTTTTCGTCATCGGAGAATTCCTCACCTAAAAGAGGATGGAGATCAGCGGATCGTTCTCGTCCCTTGAAGAGGATCTGGGAAGAATCGGGCATAAACTCGAGTCCGGAAAACGTTTTTCGGAGGACTCCCCGACAGAGATTAAGAAAGCAAAGGTTTTGGCTTCTCCCGATAAGTTGTGGGGAATGGAGAAAGAAGGCTCTCCTTCCTCTCGTTTAGACCAGAGAGAAGAAACGACGAAGATATTAAAGGATATGCAAGAGTCTATTGCTTCTCTAGTCGGGGTTCTTTCGAGAGATCCTACAAGAAGAAAGGATGTTAATCTTCCTGTGAAGAAGTCAAAAAACCCTTACTATCAACAAATCCTGACCCAGAAAAGAAGATTCTTCTTCGGATGAAGGGTCTATTTTTCACAGACCCGCGAGTTTGGGGCGGGGGCGAGGAGCCAGCCAGGCGTGAAGCGCCAGCCGAGCGCGAAGCGCCAGCCAGGCGCGGAGCGCCAGTCAGCCGCAAAGAACTAACACGCAAGCGAGAGGCGCCAATCAGGCGCGACGCGGCAACCAGGCCCTATCCGATATCGCAGGAGACGACTAGGCGCGAGAAGCTGGCCAGGCGCGAGGAGCCAGCCGCGCGTGAGAATTCCTACAAGCAGGAAGAGACAATCAGGCGCGAGGCACCATCAGGAGCGTAGCGCCAGCCAGGCGCGATGTCCAGACCAGACGACCGAGAAGCGCCAACCAGGCGAGAAGCGCCAGCAGGCGCGAAGCGCCAGGTGGCCGCGAAGAGACATACAGGCGAGAAGCGCCAGCCAGACGCGACGCGATAGACGGCGCGAAGCGCCAACCAGGCGTGGAAGCGCGAGTCAAGCGCGAGGCGCCAGCCGCGCAAGAGGAGCCAGCGAGTGGCGCGAAGCGCTAGCCGAGCGTGGAGGCGCCAAGAAACCGGCTGCGAGGAAGAATTCAACAAAGCCGAGAAGCGCCAGTCAGGGACGGCAAGGCGCCAGCTGATCATGAAGAGCGGCAAGAGCGAGAAGTTATAAGGGTAATTTCACGTAATGTCTTCGGATAGCGAGTCTCCTACAAGTAGAAAACCCTAATGCAAGGAAGCAACCTGGTACATCGAAGGTTACGGTTTCAACCTCCATGTCTCAGGATGTTTTCGTGGATAAGAAAGGGAGAACTTCTAGATCTGTCAGTCTCTCTCCTTCTAGGAGTATTTCTCCTATAGGGAATAGGTCTACGGACAAAGATTCTAATAAAAGAGCTCGCTCTCCTTCTAGGATGGAGTTGGATGAAAGTGTCGGAGGAAGAACCCCGCCCAACAATGAGGGGGTATCTAACTACAAAGTGTTAGCCTCTCTTCTCCTACAAGAATTTGGAGACTCTAAGCCCTGCAGCTCCTCCTTCCCCGAGATCTCTGTTCTCCAGTACGAAGGTTCCTAAAATCGTCTTCGTATTTAAAAATGAAACCAGCCATATCAATGAAGAAGGCTATTCAATCTTTAAATAATTGGATGAAGGTGAAGAAGGAAGCTCAGAAGACAGTTTTTTGCACTCCTCCATGTAAGCTCGGAGGTAGGAGGGGAATATGGTACAGGACAGAGGAAGCGATGGGGCTTATGCTTCCATCCTCCGCGGAGGCGGATTTTTCAAGCTTGGTTGAAGCATCGAGAAGACATGCTTTGAATACAGCTAAAGCATATTGGAGCATGTCAGAATTGGATCAACACCTCAAGGGACTTTTCCATGTACTAGAAGTTTTTAACTTCTTGGATTGGTCCCTTGGAGTGCTGGCCAAGAAGGCAATTGAACTAATGTTTTAGAACCTGAAGTTTTACATTGCATTTTATCCTGTATGGATAAGGCGGTTCAGGATGGTTCGGGAGAATTGTCATCTCTATTTGGAGCAGGAGTAGTGAAGAAGAGATCATTATTTGGTTCATTTCTAACCAAAGCGGTTTCTCCTTCACAAAGGTCAGCCCTGTTATACGCTCCTCTCTCGGATCACCTTTTCCCTTCGCACTTGGTGAAGGAGATTTCAAAGTCTCTTGCTGAAAAGGCAACCCAAGACTTATTAGTACAATCCTCCAAGAAATCAAGACCAACAGTACCAGTAGCGAAGAAGACTACTCGTACTCCGGTAGTTGAGTTGCCCTTTCGGAGAGGTTCCACCTCTCGTCCTCCAACGAAAAGGAAGACAGCAGAAAAGCGAGGAAGGTCCTCCTTTAGATCTTTCAAGAAATCAAAGTAGCAGCGAAGTCCTCCAAACATCTGTAGGGGCCAGGCTCCTAAACTTCGTAGGGGCATGGAAGATAAGGAAAGCCGATCCTTGGACGCTAGCAGTCTTGGGGAAAGGTTACATTATACCTTTTCAGGACAGACCACCTTTGTCGAATTCCCCAAAGGAACTGTCGGCGAAGTACAAGGACCCTGTTCTGAGGGAGACACTTCTTCAGATGGTGATAGGAATGAAGGACAAAGAGGCAATAGAAGAGGTTCAGGATCCTTCCTCTCCGGGGTTTTACAACCGCCTGTTTTTAGTTCCAAAGGCATCCGGGGGGATGGAGGCCAGTCTTGGACGTGAGCATTCTGAACAAATATGTGGAAAAGAAAAAGTTCTCAATGGAGACTTCTGCCTCGGTACTTTCAGCCCTGCGAAGAGGAGACTGGATGGTCTCTCTAGACCTGCAGGATGCATATTTCCACGTTCCTATTCACCCGTCATCAAAGAAGTATCTCAGGTTTGTGATTCAAGGGAAAGTCTACCAGTTCAGGGCCTTGTGCTTCGGCCTCTCCACGGCTCCACAGGATATTTACGTACCTGATGCGGCAACGTAGCCAGATGGCTACACCTGGAAGGCATAAGCGTCTCTCTGTACCTAGAGATTGGCTGATAAGAGCAAAATCCCAGGAACAATGTTTGGAGGATCTGAAGAAAACATTAGAATTGACAAAGGAATTAGGACTTCTCGTGAATCTCGAGAAATCGCAGATGACCCCCAGTCAGGACTTAGTCTATTTGGGGATTCAGATGAATTCCGGGATTTTCGATTTTTCGGGTTTTTTCGTACCCAAGAAAGGATTCTTCGGGGGATTCAGAAAGTTACATCCTTCCTAAAGAAAGACAGGAGTTCAGCCAGGAGTGGCTGAGCCTTCTAGGGACTCTTTCTTCCTGGAACAATTTGTATCCCTAGGAAGACTTCATCTAGGGCCTCTACAATTCTTCCTAAAGAGATCTTGGACTTGGAAGAAGGGCCATCTGTCGACACTTTACTTTTCCCGGTAACATTAGAGGTGAAGAAACACCTAAAGTGGTGGCTGCTCCCACTCAAAGAGAACAAGGGAGTGTCCCTAGAGGTTCGGAACCCAAACCAAATCTTGGTTCTCAGACGCTTCAGAAACGGAATGGGGAGCGACTCTAGGGCAAGAGAAGTCTCTGGCAAATGGAAGAAAGAACAAAGAGATTGGCATATAAATGCCAAAGAACTATATGCAGTGTTTCTGGCATTAAAATTCTTCGAGTCAGAAGTAAGAAATCAAGTGATTCAAGTCAACGCAGACAACACCACGGCGTTGGCTTATATAAAAAAACAAGGGGGGAACGCACTCGTTTTCCCTATTCGAGATAACGAAGGATCTGTTGTCATGGACGGAGGAGAGGAATATTACCCTCCTGACCAGATTTGTGAAAGGGGAAAGAAATATCAGAGCAGACAGGTCAGCAGGACAAAACAAGTTCTCCCCACGGAGTGGACTCTGCACGAGCAAGTCTGCCAAAGTCTGTGGAACCTGTGGGGAAGGCCGCAGATAGATTTGTTTGCGACGTTCCTGTCAAAGAGGATAGAGAACTTCTGCTCCTTAGTAGAAGACCCGAGAGCGATAGCTGGTGGATGCCATGCTACTGGAGTGGTCGGGACTCGATGCTTACGCTTTCCCTCCATTCAAGTTGCTAGAGTAGTGATGAAGAAGTTCGTTAGTCATCAACAGGGATGAGATTAACTCTCATCGCCCCGTTTTGGCCATCCCAAGATTGGTTCACAGAGGTACAGGAATGGACAGTAGACTACCCAAGATCTCTTCCAAACAGGATAGATCTTCTCAGACAACCCCACTTCAAGAGGTTCCATAAAACTCCTCCCCGCTCTCGCTCTGACTGCCTTTCGACTATCGAAAGATTGGTCAGAGCGAGAGGCTTTTCAAGCAAGGCTTCGAAAGCAATTGCTAGAGCCCGGAGATCGTCAACTATCCGGGTCTATCAATCGAAGTGGGATGTGTTTAGAAGATGTGTATGGAAGAATAAGCTGTCCTCCCTCCGATACCTCTGTGACCAATATAGCAGATTTTCTGTTATTCCTGAGAGAGGAATCCAATCTGTGTCCGTAGCTACAATAAAGGGATACCGAAGTATGCTCTCAGCGGTATTTAGAAATAGAGGCTTAAACTTGGCAGAGGATAGAGATTTGCACGATCTCATAAGATCGTTCGAGATTTCCAAATTCTATATCCTCTACTCCGCCAAGTTGGAATCTGAGGATGTTGTGCTCAAATTCCTTACATCGGAAAAATTTGAACCTCCCGACCGTGCCTCGATCAGGGATTGGACGAGTAAAGTGTGTTTTTCTCATAGCCTTAGCGACGGGCTAAGAGAATAAGTGAAATCCATGCCCTAGATTCTCGGGTGGGTTTTAAGAAAGACGCAGCCATCTGTTCTTTTCAAACTGTTTTTGGCAAAAAATGAGAACCCTTCGAAACCATGGCCAAGGAGTTTTGAGGTGAAAAGTCTTTCAAACTTAATGGGAGACGAAATTGAAAGAACTTTATGCCCGGTTAGAGCTCTTAGGTTCTATCTTAAAAAGAAAGAAGAGTTGAAGGCATGTAAACAAAGTCTATGGTGCGCAGTTCGGGACACGAAAAGACCAATGTCCAAGAATGCGCTAGCGTATTTTATTAGAAGTGTGATTATGGAAGCTCATAGCGATTGTGCAGAGGATTACTTTAAATTATTACAAGTTAAAGCTCATGAGGTAAGAGCAGTGGCAACATCATTATCATTCCAAAAGAATATGTCCATGAAGGACATTATTAATGCGACCTATTGGAGATGCACTCAGTATTTGCATCCCACTATCTTAGAGATGTTAAAATTACCTACGACAAGTGCTTCTCTCTAGGTCCTTTTGTGTCTGCGGATACAGTGCTGGGACTGAGGACACATACCGATCTTAAACTTTTATGAAAAGTCTAATACTTCCATACCATACTGGTGGGATGGGCTCTAACTTTCTTACCTGACGGCTAGTTGTTGCACAGGCGGCCATGGCCTTGTTTAGGTAAGGAACTTTGAGTTTATCTTACAGGATAGGCTTGGATAAAAACGGTGTCTTTGATTACGGAGATCTCCACTATTTGAGGCAATTTTTTGTGTTACTATTCGTAAAAGTGCTTGGTGTCGCACAGGCGGCCATAGCCCTTGCTAGTGAGGAACTAGAAATGTGCCTTTTAAACGGAGTAGGATTAAAGACATTGTCTAAATTCGTACATGGACCTCTCCTTTTAAGACAGTATCAGGATTTTCTGCTGACAAGAGTGCTTGGGCTAGCACAGGCGGCTTTTTTGGTGCTTTTGACAGTATGAGAATGTGTATAGGTCTTACAAGCGAGGTAGTACAAATTGAAATTATATTTGTTTATTTTATTTTTATTTATTTTTCATAAAGAATTAGGTGTAAAATATTGTGATTGGGTTTTTTGGTTGTTTGCAAGGAGTCCGGGGATGACTTCTTGCAATCTTAGATACAACATTTGGTTAGGTTAAGGTGATCAGGATCGGGATTGTGCTCCTTAGAAAAAAGGTTCTTGTCATATAAGTGGATTGAAACCCTTTGACATAGCCCTTATAGGATCGGCCAAGTAAGTGGATAAGACCCCTTTGGGCAGACCTACAAGAACTCTTAGCAATAGATCAATATCTCGCTGAGGCTCTTGAGACTAAGCAGACATCTCCTGGGCATTAACCATGAAGCCTTCAGTCTAAAACAGGTAGGAACCAAGGTTTTATGTTATTAATACCTACAACGATTGTTGTGTTTTCCTGTTAAATCAGTTATTAGCTGTCTTTACCCTCCTCCAATGGTGTGAATCAGCTATGTATATATCTGACAGGTAAGTTGAATGTATAAAAATGATATTGTTATGATACAATAAAGTTTTATACATACTTACCTGGCAGATATATACAATTAAATTACCCACCCAGCCTCCCCTCAGGAGACAGATGGTGTAGAAAAAATCTGATGGAAAACAGGAATGGGTTCCTATTCCTGCCACCCAGCGGCGGCGCGGTGGATCACCTGACCTACCTGTAGCGTGTGCGTGAAATTCGAAATTCTGTCGGCGCGACGGAGTCAATAGCTATGTATATATCTGCCAGGTAAGTATTTATAAAACTTTATTGTATCATAACAATATCATTTTACAAGCTAGCTATTGAATAAATTTGTATTTTTCTCAATCAAAACATATGCCCCTCAATGCTAACTTTCCTCTTTTAACGACTTTCTGGTCATTGCAAATTCGGCCCCATAATTTCTTATGGTGTGAAAACAGAGGGCCAGGGACCGAAAACGATTGCGTCACACTACGGCGATAATCCGGCAGTAAAACATCTTCATATATCCAAAAAGTAAATAATAAAGATATATATGCGCATTACGATTATAACAATTACATGAATAGCTGATAATCTGCATGAATAACTGGTAAACTGTTCTGCAAGAAAGTTGAGTAAAGCAATTATTTACAATAGGTACGAAAGCCAAGATGTCGTGACGTCATAATACAGGACTTAAACGAACGTTCTAATTCCAAAAAATAATTACTTAAATTTGAGTCAGAATCAAGTTACTTTTTCAATAACGAATATTTTCAAATTAATCATCATAAATATGTAAAATATTGATGTTTTACTATTTATTTAAAAAATTATCCAAGTGCATGCTTCGTCGTCGTCTTCTACCAAAACAGTTGTTTACTAACAAACAAGCTGGTTAGGGACCGTGTTCCGATTGTTGTGATGAAAGTGCCCCAGCGTCTGTGGGTGCAAGTGGTTGGCGGATTTATTACAGGAAATGGGAAGTTTATTGACACAAGCGACTCCGTAAACATCGAGATGGCGTCAATCTTCTAAATATTTCGAGTTGTAAGTAAAAATGTTGAACGCGTTTTGGTGAGATTTGGACTGCCGTGTACACCCTTTTCACTACCCTCTGTTTAAATCTTAAAGTTTGGCCTTAATTTCTAACTTTGGAGAAAATACTTACTTTGAAAGGAGAGTAGAGGTCTTTAGCTCCGTTTCTCACCAACAAGAAGTCGCGACTGATGCCCATCTTCGGTGTCAGGACGCGTTATAATGTACTTTTTTTTGGGTTGTACACATTGATCGTACATGGTCCACCCCTGTACCATGCGGTTTTTTTACCCTAATCCCTCCGCCAAGGAAGGTAAGTAGTCCCTTCGACCTGCAAGACCTACCAGACCCGTGAGGCACGACCATTCAAAACAGTCAACATGAACGTCACCGTCTACTCCTCATCCTGTCCGTCGCACGTTGCTTTTGCCACTGCTAACCTGTTACGTTTTTGGACTTGATCAAGTTCTGTGACGATATTGACGTATTACGTTCGTTTCTTTTTAAAAGTGGCCTTTTAGGCGATTTTAGTGGTCAATATGAACACTGCAAAGAGGGAACAATGAGCCTCGTGAAAGAGGAAGACAGTTTTGTGCCCCAAGTCAGGTTAGTGTGGTTCGTTTGGTTAGGTCCCAACCTTTGCCCCCGGGCCACCAGGTTAGGACATGTGCCGTAATCAGGTTAGGTTGGTTCGTTCGGTTAGGTCACAATCATTGTTACTATACCTACCGGGGGGTCCGGGGGGCAAAGCCCCCTGGCCACGTTAGGGCACACTCCTCAAGTCAGGTTAGGTTGGTTCATTTTGTTAGGGTCACAATCGCCATTGTTACTATACTGGGGGTCCAGGGGGCAAAGGCCCCCCCGCCAGGTTACGGCACACGCTCCAAAGTCAGGTTAGGTTGGTTCGGTTTGTTTAGGCTTTTTTATAATCTATTACTTGCAAGTTTCAAAAGTCGCGCCAAAACATATGCGCGCCATCTTGTTTGTATTCATCTGCCATTTATCTAGCAGATGATACTCTTGGCCAACTAAACTGTAGGCACTCCTGGGGTAAGATACCAAATGGCCGGCCTTACTGTAGCGCGGAAAAGTACTTGAATACGTCCTGTAAACTAAGATAGACATTAGTCCAAAAGCCAGTGTCTGTGGAAGCAAACAACCTCGAGACCTCTACTTTCCTCTCGAAGTAAGTTTTTTTCTCCCAAATCACAAATTAAGGCTATAGGTAATTTCCCGATTTTCTGGAAGGTGGTCATGCCCCAGTGGTAGAGGAAGGCCATTCGGTATTTTACCCTACGTAGCTACTTTTAGCATTGCTGATGGAGGAGATGGTGGTGTTGTTGTTGGTCAATTATTATTAACCTTGCATCTTTTATCAGAGACCCTTTGAAAAAGGCTTTAGTAAAATTACAGGGTAACTCCACACGGACTGCCATGTTGTTATGGATTGGTTCTGCACATGCACAAGTCTTTAGGGAGCCATATGTTCAAGAAGTGATTGACTAAGGAAACCTATTATAAAAGGAACTATACTAACCTATCGTACCCTAACTTAACCTATCCTAGCAGGCTGTGTTACTTGCCTGTGGACCTCCAGCGTAGGAAGCAGCACTTTTTACCAAAAACTCCCCAGTAATACTGTGCATGGGCAATAACATTCCAGGATGACCAGTGTACAAAAACATATCAATTCTGAGGCAAATTTCAGTCGATTGCCAAGAAATAATGGTAAATTCTTAATGAGCAACCAAAATACTATAGAAAAAGTTAATTTAAATGGTAATACCCGATGCGAAGCAACCGCATAGTTCTACCCTGGTTTTTTTGGGGTGGGGTAAAATACAAGGAGAGAGGATGGACAAGTTGTTATGATGGCCACATTGGAAGTCATAAAGTAGCCATATGTTCAAGAAGGGATTGGCTAAGGTAACCTAATCTACCCCAACCTAACCTAACCTAGTACGTAGTCTGTGTTATAGGTTGGTGTTAATAAAGTTTATGAAGATATAGTTAAGTGGAATAGCGTATTTGAGTTGCCATATTATTTTGAGTGGTGTGTGCAGAAAATGAATTTGTACTTTTTTATTTAGGAGGCCTTTGTTACATTATATTTGTTTATTTTTCAGCCTTTAAGGTGCCTCAGCCATGTATAATGGCATCGGACTTCAGACTGCCCGTGGATCTGGGACAAATGGCTATGTGCAACGGAACCTGGCGCTCATTCGATCCGGTAAAAACAAGGTAATTTCTTTAAACGAGTTTTGTCTTGACATACAGTCTGCTTTTGTTTTGTGTCTCAAGAAGACTTTGGTCTTACTATGCACTGGATGTTCTAGTTTGAAGCCAAAGGTTTGTTTCATCATGAAAACCGATCACTTATGGTTGCCTCTATGTGTCTGCTCCCTTTCCAGACATAGGAAATAAGAAGTAAAAAATGCACCGATGAAACAGTCAAGTTTTCTGTAGAGCATATAATGCTTGTATGAAACTCCCAGCCAAGGCCCATGAAACTTTCAGCCATGGCTTGGTGGTGGCCTGTGCTGTTGGCACCTATAGAAGTGCCAGATGCACTACTATGGCCAAATTTAACCTTAAATAAAATAAAAAATTACTGAGGCTAGAAGGCTGCAATTTGGTGTGTTTGATGATTGGAGGGTGGATGATTCAACATACCAATGTGCAGCCTACATCTTGTCAGAGGATCAGATGTGACCTAATTTATTCTTGATCAGCTCTGAAAGCATAAACTGTAACCCAATTAGTACATGGCTTCGTGGTCCCTAGTTAGTTTGATGACTTATGTTTTGTAGTCACACTCAGAAGGTTGTGTATCACAGGTCCTTCTATACTCTTCTATTAATTCGAGAAGCCTTCTAAGTTTAATGGCTTTTTTGCATTTGTAAATTGGTAAGTTTTGTGTGAAAACAAATGGTAACCTGCAATGTATAGAAAGTACTTCCTTCCCAGCCCCTCATTTATTATTGTGGTAAGTCTACATGACATAAGGACACTGCATTAGATGCATACCTGGCCAAGTGGTTCGGTTATTCTTAATCTTCTTTAGAGTTTTGGAAAAGAACTGCTGTCTACTGGATAGGCAAATGTAATTGATGGTTTTCATTGAAAAAATTAATGTTTCTCTTTAAGAACCTTTATTTTTAAAACTATTCCTAGAGAGTTTGTTATTGAGACATTCTATTGTAAAATGTCTCAAGTCAGACGTGGTGGTACTATGAACTGAGAAGTTACTATAAATTGAAGAGATTTAGTCAGTGGTGCCATAGAATTCAAATGTACATTTTCCATCTATATCTAATTTTATACAAAACTATAGAGTATAAATACAATGTAAACCCATAATGTTTTCCTCACCTCTCTCATTCCAGTGGGGTAGAACTTCTTGACATGTAACAAATTGATTATGCATATTTTTGTTTTATGGAAGAATCATTTTTTTGAGAAAGGAAATTTTCTGCATAAGGTACCAGTTTTGGAGTTAAGAAGTGCCTCAGCGTTGTGGTCGGTTTGGTCTTGGCCTGCCACCTCGCTGGCCGCGAGTTCAATTCTTGGGCATTCCATTGAGGAATTAGAGATGTGTATTTATGGTGATAGAAGTTCACTCTTGAAGTGGTTTGGAAGTCACGTAAAGCCGTTGGTCCCATTGCTGAATAACCACTGGTTCCACGCAATGTAAAAACACCATACAAACAATCAAACAAACAATTTCTCCCTAGTTGTTCACTTTGGATATACAGTTTATGCAAAACTAAGTTTAGTATACAAAACTAAGTGATTTCAGAATGCTCGTATATCTTTTCAGATTGATTTTCGAACAGAAGAAGAGTTGATGAAACTAGAGGCACAAACCACTAAAGGACCAAATGCCGAGATTCTCGCTCATGCTCGGAAACGGGCTCTCGAGTTGAAGTGTGCGGAAATGGAGGATGTCATGAGGGAACAGGGGTGAGTACATTTTATTGTTTTGTGTGATGGGCTCTGTTACTCTGTTTATCTTTATGGTCATGAGTTGGGTTTGAAGGAAATACTATTGCAATGCTTATTTTATTATAAATGACATTGTAGCCAAAAGATTTCATTTACTTTTTGCCTTAATGCTTGGAAGGCAGATTGTATGGAGTCCTGATCACCTAATGATAAGCAAATTGGAAGTTAATGCTGGTCATGATATACTCCGTGTTGGGTACTCTCTTATGTTACCTGCTGCAGTAATAATTTGGGTTAATAATGCTGACACAGTATAGTCATTGCTGTTAATAACAACAGTATTTATTTTCTCATTTTCCATGTGGTCATTTATTTGTCTCTGTTGAAAATTAAATAATGTAAGTATTATGTAAAGTAAATAATGTAAGTGTTATGTAAAGTGCCGTCCAGTCATCTGAAACTTGTTTTGCCAAAAGTGGATGTTGTTCCAGTTAATAAGGCTTGAGTAACACTATACATATAGCTTTACGAGTTAATATAAAGTTATCTTCGTACATATAGCTTTACGAGTTAATATAAAGTTATGTACGAATGAGTGGGAAGAAAAAAGTGAAGTCTTGTATTCTTTATAGGAACTCCAGCAATCAAGTATCTTTCTCATGACCTTGTGACCACTATCTGGCACATATCCATTCAGTTGAAGAGAGCTTCAGTGTTTGGTTAAAGTATGAATGTGGCAGGGACAACTTCTGGGATGAGTGTGTTTTAAGGGAAAGTTGAGGATAGACAATACATATACAATGTTTATGTTATGCTGTGAAGACTTCAGTGAGAACAGTGCTGAGTTTTACAGTCACTCCATAAATATTAAAAGCAAACATATATGAATTATTGTTATAAAAATTTTGGTCGGTGGAAAAGATGACAAGGACATAGCTTACAGGAACTCATTTTGTCTCTGTAACATTTTAAATTTATTACTTATGAAAGTTGTTATTTGCAATGATTTCTGAGAACCTAATATTCGGAATAATGGGAAATGACTATTGCTTATAACAGCACCATGAAAACTATTGTGCGTAGATATAGAGGACTTTTAGGAATCAGGATTAATCATTGGGCTTGCCCTGGTTTTGTAGGAAGGCTTTGAAAAATTTGTGGCCATCCTTAAGGTTGTTTTATGCCTTGTGTCTTTATATTTTTAAGGAGGAGGACTGCTTTTAGTCTTGTAGCAAGAAATGAACTTTTGACACCTGGGAAGGGATTGAGAAGATTACCTATGCCTGCGAAAGTTGTTCGATTACCAAGTCTAGAGATTATATGGTTTATTCAGCTTTTTAGAGAGCTTAATTGAGCTGATTCACAATTTCTCATTGTGGACAGGAGATGCACCGCCAGATGGAACCAATATGTGTAATGATCACAGAAATGATCAGCCCCAATTTTTGTCCCATTTTCTTTATGTGAAAATGTAGGAAAATGTGACGGCAATGATGATGTTGCTTATGGAAAGATTGTCTTGATCAGTAACACTGATTCTAGATGTGTGGATTTTATCCATATTGGCAACAACAGAAGTGCACAGGGTTCTGAATCTGCATTGTTGTTTTGTCATGAAATGCTTCTTTCAAACTAGACATGGCAACAAAGTAGGTGTAGGGAAGGCAAAGGGGGTTACTCTTGTACAGCACACACATTTCTGTGCAGTGCATATTATTATCATGTTAATATCTTGTTTTTTAATTCTGTGATTTTCTTGAGTAGTATTTAGTTAGCTAGTTAGTTCTCTGCATAATTTAGTGCTCATGCTGTACACTTAGACTGATGATATATTGGTAATTTATTTATTCAGGTTATTTAATTTTGTACAAGAATTTTGGTGCACTTTCTGGCTACATTGTCAATTGTGAATGTATTATGAATACGATTTGTATCCTTGAATTATTTTTCACAACCAGTCTCTCTCAAAACAGCCTTTTTAAGCTTCCATTAATTTCTCAATAGGCGTAAACGGTTCATTTTCCCACTGCCACCAATTTACGGTTACCGAGGTTCCAACCTCGGTACAGTTGAAAAGGGAAAATATGTTGGAAGCAATGACTGTGTAGCAGCAAGGCACTGAAGTGGCATCCGTTTTCTCTCTCTCTCTCTCTCTCTCTCTCTCAAAGATTGGGATAAAATTTTCGTAAGTGATGACATAAGAGTAAATACGGAGATACTATATAAAATATTAGAGAAAATAGTGGAAAAATATATACCGAAGAAGAAAAGTAAACATCAGTCATGCATACCAAGAGACAGAAGGATCTTGTTCCAGAAAATCAGAAAGTGGAAAAAAGGTCTTGCAAAAGAAAAAATGCATGGAAAGTTATAGAACTAAAAAGTAAGATAGAAAATGCAGAACAAAAGATTATACAATCAAAAGAAAATGAAAAACAGGACTTGGAAGAAAAAACCCTAGTAAATATCAAGCAAAACCCCAAACTATTGTACTCGTACGCGAAAAAGATGAATAAAAGAAGAATAGAAATAGGCCCTCTAAGAATTGAAGGGAGATTAACGAATGAAAAAAGGAAATACTATGCAACATATTGGCAGAACTATATAAGAGAGAATTCACCCCTAGAATTGATAATGAAGATAATGATACAGAAGTAAGGACGAAATAGTGAATATTTAGTTGACAGATATTAATGAAGCTGATATTGTGCAGGTTATTAATGAAATTAAAAATGGAGCTGCTGCAGGTCCTGATGGTGTTCCTGCTATTTTGTTAAAGAAAGTAGTTCATTCTATCGCAAAGCCACTTGCAATATTATTAAGACAAAGTGTAGATACAGGGAAGATTTATGGTGAGCACAAATTAGCATATATTACCCCTACTTTCAAAAGTGGATCAAGACTAGAGGCAAGTAATTATAGGCCTGTGAGTCTAACATCGCATATTATAAAAGTGTATGAAAGGGTAATGAAGAAAAATATTATGAAACATTTAATAAAAAATAATTTGTTTAATATAGGACAACATGGTTTTGTACCCGGAAAAAGTACACAAACCCAACTGTTAGTCCACCGTGAGAACATATACAAAAATATGAAAAGCGGAAATGAAACAGATGTGGTTTATCTAGACTTTGCAAAAGCTTTTGACAAGGTAGACCATAATATATTAGCGAAGAAAATTAGAAAACACAATATCGTGGATAAAGTAGGGAGATGGTTAAAAGAATTTTTACACAACAGAAAACAGATAGTTATTGCAAACGATGATTTTGAAAATCGGATGAAGCTAAGGTAATATCCGGTGTGCCACAAGGTACGGTGTTAGCTGCAATACTGTTTGTTATTATGATTGCAGACATAGACAGTAATGTTAAGGACTCGGTAGTGAGTAGTTTCGCCGATGACACAAGAATAAGTAGAGAAATTACTTGTGATGAGTGATGAAGATAGGAACGTGCTACAAAGAGACCTTAATAAAGTATATGATTGGGCAGAGGTAAATAGGATGGTATTTAACTCTGATAAATTTGAATCAATAAATTATGGAGACAGAGAAGGAAAGCTATATGCATATAGGGGACCTAATAATGAGACAATCACAAATAAGGAAGCAGTTAAAGACCTTGGTGTGATGATGAATAGAAAACATGTTATGCAATGATCAAATAGTAATTCTATTGGCAAAGTAAAGCAAAAATGGGAATGTTGTTACGGCACTTCAAAACAAGAAAAGCTGAAAACATGATTATGCTTTATAAAACATATGTTTGTAGTCCACTTGAATATTGCAATATGATATGGTACCCACACTATCAAAAGGATATTGCACAAATAGAGAGTGTACAAAGGTCCTTTACAGCTAGAATAGAAGAAGTTAAGGACCTTGACTACTGGGAAAGACTACAATCATTAAAATTATATAGTCTAGAAAGGAGAAGAGAACACTACATGATAATTCAGGCATGGAAACAGATAGAAGGAATTGCCGAAAACATCATGGAGCTAAAAATATCAGAAAGAGCAAGCAGAGGTAGATTAATAGTGCCCAAAACTATACCAGGAAAAATAAGGAAAGCACACAGAACATTAATCCACTACGCACCAGCATCAATAATGCAGCAATTCAATGCGTTGACAGTTCATCTGAGGAATATATCAGGAGTGAGCGTAGATGTGTTTAAGAATAAGCTCGACAAATATCTCAGCTGCATCCCAGACCATCCAAGAGTGGAAGATGCAAAATATATCGGAAGATGTACTAGCAACTCTCTGGTAGACATTAGAGGTGCCTCACACTGAGGGACCTGGGGCAACCCGAACAAGATGTAAGGTCAGTAAGGTAAGATAAGGTCTCTCTCTCTCTCTCTCTCTCTCTCTCTCTCTCTCTCTCTCTCTCTCTCTCTCTCTAAACCAATCTTTCACAATTACCTAAGGTAATTAAATCAGACTTGTGAACTACATGAATACATTTATTTAAGAGCAAAGCATTAACTAAATAAATCAGGTTCCTTAACAAAATTTTTAACTGAAAGGTGAAGTTCAAAGATCCAAATAACTCAGATAACCCTGAGGATTGAACTAAACCCATCCACCCCTTTCTCTACAATAACCAACATTAGTTTAGGCATAAAACCAGAAAAGTCGTAGCACAGTCATATAAGTTACACCACGGAACATCCGTTAAGTTCCCATTTCTAAATAAGTTACCTGATCTGCCTAAAAAAGATAGGGAAAAACATCTACATAAGCAAAAGAAAATAAATCAAAATTACATAAATCAAAGGTAAAATGGAATAGGACATCTTTTAAAACAAATATTAAAAATACAGTCAAGCCACACTTTGGCTTAAAAAAATAAGTATGCTTACCCATTCAACACTGATCACACTTAATTAAAAATACAATCAAAGGAGCCATCTTGGCCCTTTGCCGACTATGTATTGTTCTCCATTTTGGCTAACTTACTCTCCCATTATGTAGGGAAATAGCTTGCACGTACGCAAGCATGAATTCACTCACAAGACACTCCCAAATAAGTGTCGTCATAAGTTCAGGACGTAATATACAGATCATTATCACGCCCAAGAATCTACACAAAACCAGATTCAGAAAGCATATCTGCTTCCACTCATGCACGGACACAGGACGTGGTCTATTCTGCTCAGGCAGCAACCTTCGACATCGTGCCACCCAAAGCGGTTGCGTCAGCATTTCCGAAGCTGAGCTGAGCTTATCACTTTAGAACCACTGTTTCCACGGAGAGCCAAACTGATGACCTCCACATTTCAAGAATGTCATTGCTCATCATGTCCTCTTAATCAGAAAAAAAAAAATTCAAGGATACAAATCGTATTCATAATACATGTACCTATCATTAGAATTAATTTGTAAATTACAGCTGGACATTTTTGGTAATTTTTTGTTGTTAGACTCCAGTGATTCCATATAAGTATTGGTACCAGAAATGTAGTTAGTCAAATGTAGCTCTTCTTTATATATTTGGTCTTATATGAAATCGTAGAGTATGGATCCTGTAGCAAGGCAATGAAAGATAAAGGTGAAAGGTGCATTATACACAAGAGGATTGATGTGCTGCTCCTGAGAGTTCTTTGTTTTTAGATGTAATGCCCACTGAGCTGTGGGTGTTTTGTCTCATTTTGGCTCACTTTTGCTGCTTTGCTTTTGAGCCACACAAGATATGTTTCCTGTTGTATTGTCATGAAATATACAGGAATGTGTAATAGTTGAGTATGTTAGCAATAGGTAGTATCTGAGATCTAGTTAATAGGATAGTGTACAAGGAATTGCATTTGTAGGCCAGGATATGTCTAATAATATGCTAAAATGTGATCTTGTCCTATACATCTTAGGATTAAAGAAGGAGCCAGTATAGTTTAGACAAGCCATGCCCCCTCACTCATGATCTACCCTGCAAGAGAACTGTTGCTATTGTACTACATGAGACAGTGGTCTCTTTTACCTTGATTCGGCTGCACCTGACCTTCTGCCTTTGCTGATAATTCTTCTTTCTTAAGTATTTTTGTATACGATGTACTTTTTTAGGAAATTATAAAATCAAAAATAGACTTATTAATATTCAACTATGAAAAACAAACAACTGCAGAATCTAATACCCAACATACAAATACAACGATTAAAAAACCACAAATAAATTCAAATGCATATAAACTACGAGATAAAGTAAAATCAGCAATCAATTTACAGAATTTAACACCAATTCCTCCCAATAATGGAATATAAAATCATTCAATGGAATATAAATGGTCTCTTAACCCGACTACGTCTGGGTGAATTACAAAGAATCATACGAGACCACAACCCAATGTGCATATGTCTACAACATATAGGAAGTAACCCTACAAATATCCAACACTATAAAATTGCCTGTTATTCACCAACTGACGGTGGAAAATTAGGCACAGCCATATACGTTCATAATAGCATTACATATGAACCTGTTGACATACCATCTATGCCATATCAAATAACATCAATTAAACTGTATATGCCTGATAAAAGTAAAATTACTATTTGTAATTTATATAACCAACCAAATTTCAATGCAAATTTCAGTGATTTTTCTGAACTTATTAGCAAAAGTATACAGGAACCATTACTTATAGTAGGAGATTTTAATGCACATAATCCATTATGGGATATTAATAACCCCACTGACACATCTGGAATCAACATAGAGAATACTATAATGAAACACAACCTGTATTGTCTCAATGAAAGTGAAGTTCCAACATATTTTCAAATACACACCTAACCTTTTCTTCAATTGACATTTCATTATGTTCAAATGAATGTAGCGGAGAAATTTGAATGGAACGTCCTAGACAATTCATACACCAAGTGACCATTTCCCAATCATTCTGAACTACTTAAGTAATGTCAAAATATTGCCACCTACAAGATATAATATCCAAAAAGCTAACTGGGATAAATATTTCCTATACACACGAAACATACCACCATTCCCACATAATGAAGATCACAATACTACATGTGAATCCTTCTCAAACTTCATAATAAATGCTGCAGATAAAAGTATTCCAAAAACCAAATCACATTCCACAAAATCCCCAAAATCCCCTGTCCCATGGTGGAATCCAACATTAACAACATTAAGTAAAATAAAACATATATTGAGTCGCAATCTAAACAGAGTCAAAACTCGCCTTAAATCACTCAACAAAATGCCCTATGGTATAAACATATTAAACAAAATAGTTATAACAAATTTAACAATTAACCACATTAAACCACTATATAACAAATATACAGCCAAATTTAGAAAAACGGTAATAGCTGAAAAAATCGCATCATGGAAGGAATATGTCTCAAACATATCTTCAAACACATCCACAAGGGATGTCTGGCAAAAGATAAGGAAAATCAATGGAAAACATATAAGACCTCCAAGAAGTGCAATACATTTAAATGGAAAAATATACCATGATACTTATGAATATCAAACATAATTGGGAAACATTTTGAAAACATCAGTGCTTACTCCAGCCTAGATACACATTTTCAAAATATCAGAAAACAAAAAGAAAATATAATACTCAATTTTGAAACTTGAAGACCTGGAATATAACTATATTTTTAACATGGATGAACTAGATAATGCCATCAACTCTTGTCATCCCTCTGCACCAGGATATGATAAAATATCATTTGAAATGATAGAAAATGAGCTCCTATAGCTAAATCATATTTATTAAAATTTTACAATAGTATCTGGCTAAAACGTGTCTTTCCTGATAAATGGAAACATGCCATAATTATTCCAATAAACAAACCAGGAAAGGATGCAAGTAAATCCATCCTTATAGACCGATATCTCTAACAAGTTGCCTATGCAAAATCTTAGAAAAAATGGTTAATGCACGATTAACGTATGTAATAACCAAAGAATCCATTTTAACACCAACACAATCTGGTTCAATAGCTGGCAGATCAACCCTAGATCCCTTAACACATTTAGAAGATCCATATCAAAAAAGGCTTTGAACAAAAGAAATTAACAGTAGCTATATTTTTGATATAGAAAAGCATACGATACAACATGGAAACATAACATCATGCAAAAACTCCACTCCCAAGGGACTAAGAGGCCACTTACCAATATTTATTAAGAACTTCTTAAACAAACAGAACTTTTCAAGTAAGAGTAGAAAATTCCTACTCAGTAACCTATAAACTGGAAGAGGAATCCCTCAAGGTAGTGTCTTGAGCTGTACATTGTTTGCTTTAGCAATCAATGACATTACTATAAATTTACCAAGTGGTGTAAAAAACAGTTTATATGTTGATGACTTTGTCATTTACTATACGAGTAGTAGTTTGAGACATGCTCAGAGAGTTCTCAGTACTGCCATTTCAAATATATGTAGTTGGGCAAATTCAGTGGATTTAAATTTTCAACTGATAAAACAAAAACAATCGTCTTCTTTACAAAGACAAAAGGTGGATGAAGAACCAAACAATCAAACTGCATCTTTATAGCACTGAAATACAATTTTGTACAAAAATCAAGTATCTAGGAGTAATATTTGAACAACATTTAAATTGGAAAGAGCACATCAAATACATTAAAGCCAAGGGCATCAAAGCCCTTGCCATATTAAAAAAGTTATCACACACTAATTGGGGAGCAAAGCGAGACATTTTATTAATGATATATAAGGCAACAGTCTTATCCATAATAGATTACTGCTGTCCAAATATATTCATCCGCCTCAGAATCTGCATTAAAATCTCTCGATGCAGTGCACCATGAAGGCGTGCGATTGTGCACGGAGCATTCCGATCGTCCCCAACAAACTCACTTTTGGTGGAGGCAGGTGTTTTGCCCTTAAAACATCACCGTAATTTAATAACAATACAAAGAGGTCTTTCAATGCAAGCGGGATCGTCTCCTGCAGCTTACTGCTTCCAAAACTGTAATCAAGTAACAGCAATTAATAGTACTAGCTCTTTACCCAAAAAGAGCTAGATACATAATGAACATACATAATATGGATCCAATTTTTCACCCACCAATGGAATTGCCACCACCATGGATTTTAAATCGAGTAAAGATATGTACCTCCCTGTCTTACCTACTCAAAAAGCAAATGACAAGTACGGAAATGTACCGCCAACATGCTTTGGAGCACATTAGAAGAAAAGGCGACAAATTTATGATATATACAGACGGCTCCAAAAATAATGTTGGAGTAGGAGCATCTGCATATTCGAAAATATGTTAATTAAAAAAAGCCTACCTTCAATATCATCAGTATTTACTGCTGAAGTCACAGCCATACAGATGGCTCTAGATATGATATCTGAGGCAAAAGCAAGTTATTTTCAGTGACTCACGTAGCGCTATAGATGCAATAAGACAGTATAAACCAGGAAACCAAATAGTACAGGAAATTCAAATAAAAATTCATCAACTCCTCCAATTAGGAATATCAATGGAAATATGTTGGATCCCAGCACACGTGGGAATAAAAGGAAATGAATATGCAGACTCTGCTGCCAAATTAGCCTGCACTATCCCTCCAACAATTTCATATGCCCCAGTGTCAGACTGGGTAAAATCTGTTAAAACATTGATTTACCAGGATTGGAAAGAAGAATGGGCCTCGGTGCCAACAACAAATAAACTTAAAAACATAAAAATTGAAGTCTATGCATGGAGGACATCCTCACAGGAGGAAAGATCAAAAGAGGTGATCCTAGCAAGGCTACGTATAGGACACACAAGATTCTCACATGGTCACTTGATGTCAACACCACATGCTGACCCAGTGAAATGTAACAGATGTCAAACACCCATGACAGTGCAGCATTTGCTTGTTGAGTGCCCAAATTGGACCCAGCAAAGATCTATTTATCTGCGGAGTTCGGAAATGAAAAATATTCTTGCTGAAAGCAGGGATTTTTCAATTAATAAAATCATAAATTTTTTAAATAAGACGGGTTTTTCAAATAAAGTCTAAATTTTTTTTTTTTTTTTTTTTTTTTTTCTCAGGATTGATCCCTGAGAACCAGCCCGAGAAGAGTCTACTTGAGACTCAGAGGTCTGGAAAAACTAACCCCTATTAATAATAATAACTTTTTTAGTTCAAAGAAAAGATATCCCTGAAAGAAAACTCTTGCCTTTAATGAGCAAAGTTCTTATTTTCTTTAAATCCACATATTTTTTTTATTCTCTCCTGACATCTTTTCAACCAACTTTCTCTTAGCAATTTTGATGCCCTGATCCTCCCACTCAGATCCTGTACCCTTTCTTAGATTCTCTGCCCCTATATTGTCTGTGTTACCGCACAGTTTCTAAACCAAAATATGTACTGTATTCGTCATAGTGATTTTCAAGAAAACGTACAGTTATAATTCAAATTAATGAGAAGACAGGTGGAAGAGCATAACAGCCAAGCAGAAACTGAAGGCTTTAATAAAGAGCAAATAGAAATGCGATTAGAATGCTCATTGAGCGCACACATATCTTTTGCTTTTTGTCTTAATGCTTAATTATGATTGAAGAAGCATACCATTTTGCTTGTATGCTGGGCAAATATTACAGTACTCCACATTTTATTAAATGTACACTTTGTGACAGTGGGAGAAGGACCAGTTCATTGCAGGGCAGGTTGATAAGAGAATTGGTAAGGGAGCATTATCCAACCAAGGTTATTATACATTTCAATAGAAATTTGATTTTACCACATGGTTTAATCGGAAATTGTCAAATGTTTTACATAGAATATTTAGATTTATTTCTGCTGGATAGGTAGTAAGTGCCATACCTACTTGAATTATAGGGTAATCAGTCCAGTTTCTTAAATTACCAGTTGGGCGCCTCGGCGCCTTAGCATCGAGTACTGTACAGTAATCCCTCGCTACTTCGCGCCTCAAGTTTCGCGCCCTCAGTGCATCGCAGATTTTTCAAAAATATTCATCAAAAATTCAAAGTTGAGAAAAAATGGCGCAGGCGCTAGCAGAAGGCAGAGAGAGTACATTAGAACATCAGGTATCAACACAGAGATGGCGCATAACTCAAAATCCACCTCTCTGATTCACTGGCCATCTCAGCTCCTGAATCTCGCAAGCTGATTGGCCGAGACGTGTTACCAAGCATCTCTCCCGGCTGAGCGCCTAGCGAAGGAAGACCGCATTCATTGTTCTCTCGCGCTCGTGCCGCTTACTCTTGCCACGTGAAAGTTTTAGCTGTTCTTTTGTGCAAAATAGTGCTTGTGACGCCCTTGAAAATGGCTCCTAAACGTCCTACACCCTCTACATCCTCTGGTGAACCCAAGAAGAGAAAAATGATGACGGTGAACGAGAAAGTGAAATTATTGGACATGCTTAAGGCAGGCAGTAGCTATGCGTCTGTTGCCCGCATGTATGGACTGAATGAATCAACGGTTCGCTACATAAAAAAAGATGAATTAAAAATCCGTAAAACTACCTCAATAACGTTCTCCAAGGACACTAAGCGCGTTGTGACTCCTCGTAATAAGAGGATTGTGCAAATGGAGAATGCATTATCAGTGTGGATAACGGACTGTCGGGAAAAGAAGGTTAGTCTTGATACCAACATCATTTGAACTAAAGCCAAAACCCTTTATGATAGCCTCGTTCCTGAAGGGGGATCGAACGAAGATGACGATGATGGTGGTGATGACGATGAAGATGATCCTGCCCCACAAGAAAAACATGGTTTTGTTGCCAGCAAGGGCTGGTTCGAGAAATTCAAGAGGAGGTTTGGCCTTCGCAGCGTTCCGTTGTATGGGGAGGCCGCCTCGGCAGACCAAGAGGCAGCTCTTCGTTACGTTGAGGACGAGTTCCCGAAATTAATTAAAGAGGGCGGGTATATCCCGAAGCAGGTGTTCAATATGGATGAGACTGGCCTTTTCTGGAAGAGGATGCCATCCCGGACGTTCCTTTACAAGGACGAAGTGAAGAAGCCAGGGTTCAAGGCCCACAAAGATAGAGTTACTCTGCTCATGTGCGGGAATACCGCAGGCTTCATGCTCAAGCCCAGCTTAATTTACAAGTCATTGAATCCTCGTGCTTTGAAAAACAAAAGCAAAGCCTTGCTGCCCGTCTACTGGATGAGTTATAAGAAGGCATGGTTAACTAAAGCCCTCACACTCGACTGGTTCGTGAACTGCTTTGTCCAGCAGGGGAAGTTGTACCTTGCAGAAAATGGGCTGCCCTTTAAGGTCCTCCTCTTGATGGACTGTGCAGGAGGACATGCAACGGACCTGCATTACGACGGGGATCAAGTGGAGTTCCTGCCCCCCAAACACCACTTCCCTCTTACAACCAATGGATCAGGGGGTCATTCGGGCCTTCAAGGCCCTCTACATGAGGTCCAACATTCAGAATGCTCGTAAGGAGATGAAACAGCAAGCACTGAATGCAAGTTGGAGAAAATTGTGGCCAGACGTCGTTCATGACTATGAGGGATTTACGGCAGACGAAGTTCATCACTCTGCTGTAGATAAGGCTGTGAGGCTGGCGCGGTTGTTAGCCGATGAAGGTTTCTCCGACATGACGGTGGAAGACGTCAACTCACTGATCGAATGCTACTTGGAGCCCCTAACCGACGAGGACCTCGTCAAAATGACAAGATCGGCGAGTGAGGAAGAAGAAGAGGCAGCCGACGACGATGAACTTGAGCAACGTGGCCTTACATAGGACAATCTGCAAGAGCTCTGCAACATGGCATGGGCTATGCAACAAAGGGCGCAAGAAATCGATGATAACATGGTCAGAGCCATCGAATTCAGTAACCGTATTGACGGTGTAATGGCGTTGTACAAGAGCATCTTTGCTCAGATGAAAAAACAACGTCAACAACTTCCCCTCACGATGTTCCTGGTGCGCCGAAAACCTCCTGCAGAAGTGTCGGATACTCCTCCTGCTGCCTCTCTGGCTTCCTACCGAGCCACTTCGCTGCCTCCTGCAGCTTCTCCAGCTCTATCGGAAGCTGCCGTCAGCGGTCCACCGCCTCTAACAACTGACGATGAGGCATCACCTGTGGAGCAGTAAAGCTCTCATTAACCTGTGCAGTAAATCATCTTCATCTTCTTCACCTCCATCATATTGCACAGGGGTTTCATCGTCATGTATCAAGATAATCGTCATTTATCAAGATTATCGTCATTGATAGAGGTGAGTTACGTATCTTGTTGTAAGAATACAGCTATTATTTATACATGTACATGTATGTACATATATAAAAAATAGGGGGGAACCTACTTCGCGGTTTTCCAATTATCGCGGTCGGTTCTGGTCCCCATTAATAGCGATAGGTGAGGGATTACTGTACATTTTTTATTTGACATTGACCTGTAACGTAATAAACACTGTGAATCAAGTTCTTTTCATCTGCATTTAAAGTATTGCCTTACTTTCTCTTTCCAGTGCCTCTTTCACCTTGTCTGTTTAACACCTCCAGTGTCTTCCCCTCCTCTGTATCTCTAACATTTCTGAATCGTATGACCTTTCCAATGACCTCTTCTATTCCATCCTTTCACTTACACTCATTTTTTACCACTTTTGCATATCTTCATATATTTGCCAAACAACCATTCAAGCGCCTCAGTGTCGTGGTTGATATGGTCTTTGCCTGCTACCTCGGTGGCGCGCGTTCGATTCTTTGGCATTCCACTGAGGGGTCAGGGATGTGTATTTCTGGTGATAGAAGTTCACTCTCGACATGGTTCGGAAGTCACGTCAAGCCGTTGGTCCCGTTGCTGAATAACCACTGGTTCCATGCAACGTCAAAGCACCATACAAACAAAACCAAACAACCATTCCTCTTTCACTGTTTATACTATGCCCACAGCTCATCTTAGAAACATGAACAATTTTGCCTTTAATTTACATTCAGCTTTATCCAGTCTCCTAAGTCTTATCTATTTGTAAAGTTCAGTTACTCATTGTCGTTATCCCGTTTAATTTGAATGATTGATATTGCATGTGTATATTGGCAATACGGCAGCCATTGGTATTAAATTGGCAGCTTATTTCTGAGGTTTTAGTGTGATTTTATCAAAGTCCATCTATAGACTAATATTGAAACAGCTGCTGCATTTTGTGCTTGTTTTTGCATTGCTCAGCTGATTAACCTGTTTATATTTCAATTCATTCATTCATTCATCCAATAATTTATTTAGTACTCGTCTCCATGTGTGCCTTAGTCTCTTGCAAGTGGTCAAGTGTAGCTCTGAATCCGTATGTGCCCAATAAAAATTCTCTCTCTCTCTCTCTCTCTCTCTCTCTCTCTCATTTGAGCTGAATTCACCCATTTGTCGCATTGTATCCTCCACTAGTTTTCCTTGTCTTCACTGGCGCCTGCATTGAAATCTGAGACAGAGAGAGAGAGAGAGAGAGAGAGAGAGAGAGAGAGAGAGAGAGAGAGAGAGAGAGAACAATAAGAGCTCTCCATCGATTCGATTGCATTCCTCAGCTCTCATAAATACTCCGCTTCCCAGATGGATAACTGTGATGGTGCTTTCGATGAAGTCTTTGGATCTTTGTTTAATGATTTTTTGTTCTGTGGGGCCGTTAACGAAAATGTCTCAAGCAGGTTACAGGGTAACCATTTAAATTCGTGTTTGGAAGTGCGAGGAGCGAAAGAATGTTTGTAAGTACCAGTAGTACAAGAATGTTTAAGTGCCAGTAGCTAAAGAGTATTTGTAAGTGCGAGTAACTAAAGAATATTTGTAAAAAAAATGTGAGTAACGAAAAACAATGTTTGTAAGGGCGAGTAGCTAAAGAATGTTTCCAATTGCTAGTAGTGAAAAACTGTAAGTATGAGTAACTGAAGAATGTTTGCAAGTGCGACTAGCGAAAAACAATCGAAGTACAAGTTGCGAAAGATAAAGGTATCGAGAACGACTTGGCTTTCGTATGGCGAAGAAGAATGCGTTTAAAGTTTTTCGAGTTTTGCCAGAATTCACGATGGCCTTGTACAATACCCCGACCCTGATTGTGTGTGCGACTAAGTCTTGGTTGCCGAGAATAGCAGAAATCGATGGATCCTGGCGTATTAGTTTTTCGTTAAAAGTCACCGCCATCTCAAGTATACAATGGAACGTGTGAGATTTTTTATTTTATTGATTTTGGTAACACTGCTGGTGACTCTGCTCTATTGCTTATCGGTCTAGAGATGAAGTTTATTTAAATGCTGCTGCTGCCGCGGTGGCTGCATTTAATAAGAGGAAGGGTTCGAAGTTTAGTGGATGTTTCAAAACCGGTTTGCGTCATTACCGGAAGCGGAGAGAGAGGAGAGAGAGAAGCAGTGAGTACAATTCATCGATTTCCATTATCGATCTTCGCGAGGTTGGGTTGTCGCTGGGGTTGGTAAGGGGGGGGGGGGGGGGGGGGGGCGGGGGGGGGGGGAGGGGGGAATACCGCCGAGTGAGAAGGAGGGGTTGGAGGGGGTTTGGTTAGTAGGGACTAAGGCGCTTTGAGAAAGAAAATGGTTTTGGGGGGAGGGGGGACGGTATGTCTTTTCAACCCCTCTCCCCCTTTCCGGATGAGGCCGAGAATTCGAAGGAAGCTTTCCCTTTCCCCTTATAACTTGATATTCAAAACTAATTTACATGTATAATGTTGGCATATATATATATATATAAATAAATATATAATATATTATATATATATATATACGTACACAGACTTATATTACATAATGATACAAGACCAAAATAAATGTTAACACGCCATTAAATCTATGAAGTAATACACTAATGTCAGGTAAAAATGGTATGTGAAATGTCTTGGTATTCATTTTCAGCAAATGTTAAATTTGTGTATAATTTTCATTTTGGACTTTAATTTTTCAATTAGTTTTTCGAAGCCGTACCCGGCCACAGATTGGATCGAAGTCCCGTTATAGGTCTAGTGTAGTAATATCCCCGATGACAGGCGCGCCGGTTAATGGGTGGAACAGATGTTGGGTTCGGAATAAATAAATGGAGCAACCCCATTGCAGTTTCTGTGTAGCCCCTCTCTCTCTCTCTCTCTCTCTCTCTCTCTCTCTCTCTCTCTCTCTCTCTCTCTCTCCGGCCTTGAAGATAAACAGAAGTAATGGAAGTGTTGCTGCAAGGGTTGTCAAAAGAAATGCATGCGACAAATGCAATAATCACCTGGTTCAAATATAAGAAAAACAAGTACAGCTCTTGTGAATCACTTCATTTTCATGTTAGATTTATCGTACTTTTTATATATGCTACTTTGTGGTGAAGTTGGTTATTTAGTGTGAATGGTTGAAGTTGAAGTTTATGTTGGTTTTACGTATCATTTAATTGAATAACTGAACGCAATTGGTCAGGTTTTATTAACACTGGTCGCATTGGATTGTGTAAATTTGAGTTTAAAGAAAATATTTACGTTTATGCTTAAACTTTTTTGAATGGTGGAATGTTCTGAATCTTATATAATTTTTTGTGCTTTATATTATGTCGTGTTTAAGTTAATACTATAGTTGATTCACATCAATCGTGCATTTGTTGTCTAGGCCAGTCCCTTACGACGCTCCTGATTGGCTGTTGATAAGCCAATCACAGGGCTGGAAACTGTCTCTCTCGAGAGTTCATATAGGTAGGATCTATGTTCCACCTCTTTCAAAAAATATCCCCCAGGAGAGGTGGAACATACACCCTGCCTCTGTGAACTCTCTCGAGAGACTGAGAGTTTCTAGCTCTGTGATTGGCTTATCAACAGCCAATCAGGAGCGTCGTAAGGGACTGGCCTAGATATCAAGTGCACGGTTGATGTGAATCTACTATAGTATTATTAACTGAAAAACTCATTTTTTCTGGTTCTCCTAATATTACGAGTGTCCCATCCTCTGTGAAATTTAACCTAAAAAGATTTCAGACCTTCTTCGCCTAAGTCAGTCTCTTAATGTGAAACAGATTCATAGCTGAAACTGAAACTGTGCGTTAGTTCTGCGTGATGTTATAACAGTAAGGTTTTCAGGATGAAAATACATATTGAAAAAGATCGACAGAACGACGTTTTCTGGATGAAAAAACAAGTCACCTGACTTTGTAAAATTTCCTGAGGTTAGCCGTGTGTACTACCTGTTCCGTCTAGGGTCGTAATAACATTTAATTGTGTTTGATGTGTTTAAAGTCCTTAGGAAAATAACAATTTGCGTTGATTCACCTCATCCCTTCACTTGACTGCAAAAGTGTTAACTTCTTCCACTACACATCTTGGGGACGTGAAAGTGGGTCCGGAGGAATTTGATTGGTCGCTCGCCTTTGATAAAGTTGGAAATCTGTTTTTAACTTATTGACTCGCGATGTTGAGATTCAGTTGACAATTGTTGTTCTTGAAAAGCTTTTGCTTCGTGTTTTTGAGACCTAGTTTATTATTGTTATTGTTTTAAAACTTTTAGCTTTGTTTTATATAACTTCTCTCGTTGATGAAGGAGAGTTTTTGTTCAGCTGGCTTCCGATCGTGAATTTCATATAGCTTCATCGTCACCGATAGGGTCGATTTGAATCGTTTGCGCGCGTGCTCAAACGCTTCCTATTTACTCATAGGAGAGGTTATGGAAGTGTTCTCTCTCTCTCTCTCTCTCTCTCTCTCTCTCTCTCTCTCTCGACTTAGCCTAGAGCCCCGTGAACGACCCAGGGATTTGTGGAAGCAGTGTTGATCTAGTTCTCCCTTAATCGCGCCTTTAAATTTGCCCCCCCCCCCCCCCCCCCCCCCCCCCCCCCCCCCCCCCCCCCCCACCCCCCCCCCCACCCCCCCCCCCCCCCCCCCCCCCGTTTTTTTTCGTAAACGCCAGGACGAGACGCCCTTCTGTTTCTTCCCCCCGACGAGTTCCCCCCACCCCCCCCCCCTCCCTTCCCTCTGTTGTTGTAGTATTTGCATGCCAATAGATCCATTTCGTGTTCAGCTTGATATCCATGCATTGGCAGTCGTTGGGAAAATAGTGGGATATCGCCGGGGAAGGACGTGAAGAAAACTTCGTTGCCTTTTCTTGTTTGGGATACAGATTAGTTGAAAGCATTGCCTGTTTTTTTCCAGAGAGAGAGAGAGAGAGAGAGAGAGAGAGAGAGAGAGAGAGAGAGAGAGAGAGAGACGAGAGAATGTGCAACATTACTGGTCCTCTACCGCCAACTTGGGGACCAAAAAAATAGAGAGAGAGAAATAAATATGTGCAATATTACTGGTCCTCTACCGCCAACTTGGGGATAAAAAAGAAAGGGGAGAGAGAGAGAGAGAGAGAAAGAAATGCATACAATTGGAGAGAGAGAGAGAGAAAGAAATGCATACAATTGGAGAGAGAGAGAGAGAGAGAGAGAGAAACATATGCAATAGGATTGTACCTCTACCACCAACTGTGGCGGGGTGGGAGGGGGGTCGGAGGCCTTTGGCTTCCTCACTCCTCAACTCCCATACCTCGTTTTTCTCTCTTTGTTTTTATTTTTTCTTCCCTTCCACCTCAATGCTTCCTTTCCTTTCTCCTCCTAACACAACCCCAAACCCCTCCCCCTCCCCCCCCCCACCAACCCACCCTCTCCTGGGGTCTCCCTACCATCGAACACCTCAACACAAAAGTATTCACCCTTTTGGTCGATAGGCGACCCTAGGCCCTTCTAATAAGCCTTTTTGACTCCGACGAGTGTCCACTGCGCCACTCACGGGAGCGTCGGGAAGGCGGCCTCCTTTGAATCCCTTTCCTTTGGAATAATCTAGGCGAGGTCCCTTTTGACTCCCTTACCTGTCTAGTGTGTCCTTCAGGTAGATCGATGGCATAGTTTTAGAATGGGTGCACTGTAGGCATTAACCCAAGGGTCTTTGCAGCGTCTAGTTGCAACCCCTTTCGTTCCTTTTACTCTACCTCCGCTCATATTTTCTTCCATATGACTTTTCACCTCTTAACAATTGTTTCGTAGCGCAACTGCTTTGAGGTTTGCCTCCTGTTACACCTTTCAAACCCGATTGACCTTATAGGTCCCAGTGCTTGGCCCTTGGCCTAAATTCCATTTTCCAATTCCATAGAGATTAGTGGGTCTTTGAGTGTTAGTCATTGTTCTCTGCTCGAATTTTATGATCTTTTGATAGGCGGAAGTTGGTTTCCATATTGAAGTTATTTTGCTGTTAACCATTTTTTGCGGTAATTTAAAACCTAGAGGAAAATAAAAACAAATAGGCGGATTATCTTGACTTACAGATAAAAACACACACAAATAAGATCATCTTGGACTTAGAGAAAAAAAAACTCATAAATACGATGGTCTTAGAGGAAAAAAAACCACAAATTTGATTACCTTAGACTTAGAGAAAATAACCACAAATAAGATTATCTTAGAGTTAGAAAAAACACAAATAAGATTATCTTAGCCTTAGAGAACAAAAAAACACAAATAAGATTATCTTAGACTTACAGAAAAAAATATACAAAAAGATTATCTTAGAAAAAACATACACAAATAAGATTATCTTAGAGAAAAAAGCATACACAAATAAGATTAACTTAGACAGAGAAAAAATACACAAATAAGATTATCTTTGACTTAGAAAAACACACACAAATACGATTATTTCAGACAAAAGAAAAAAAACACAAATAAGATTATCTGAGACGTTGAAAAAAAACACAAATAACATTATCTTAGACTTAGAGAAAAAAAAACATAAGTAAGATTATCTTAGACTTAAAGAAGAAAAACTCACAAATACGATTATCTTAGAGGAAAAAATCACAAATAAGATTATCTTAGAGAAAAAACAAACAAATAAAATGATCTTGGACATAAAGAAAAACCACAAATAAGATTATCTTAGACTTAGAAAAAAACACTTAGAGAAAAAAAAGCACAAATAACATTATCTTAGACTTAGAGGAAAAAACGCATAAGATTATCTTAACTTAGAGAAAAAAACACACAAATAAGATTATCTTAGACTTAGAGAAAAAACAACACACAAATAAGATTATATTAGACTTAGAAAAAAACACACAAATAAGATTATCTTAGACTTAAAGAAAAAAAAGATGATCTTAGACTTAGAGAGAAAACAAGAATATCTTAGACTTAGAGGAAAATAATAGCAAATAGGAGGATTATCTTAGAGAGAGAGAGAGAGAAAGGTGGATGTAATCGAAGTCAGAAGGGGGGGGGGGGTTCACGCCGAATTTGGCCCCCCGAGAGCCCCAGCACAAAGTTTAACAGGAAATGTTTCACGCTCCGGCATAGTTGGAAGATGAGCACACACGCACGCACCATTCTGGTCGGATGGGGGTTTTTCGGGGGGTTGGGGGTGGTGGGGGGGGGGGACGTTTTGGCGGGGTGGAGAATAAACTGTTTTGCGCTCAAGCTGATAATTGAATTTTTTAAAACTGAAGTTGGATTTTTGTCTTTTTCTGTGGTTACTTTATTCTTTTGCGATTGTAATATATTATATATATATATATATTATATATATATATATATATATAGATATAAAAATATATATATATATATATATATATAATATTAATATATATTATATATGGTCTCTTAATTCATGTTAATATCAGGGAATAATGTAATTAATTATTTTAGTTCAACTGAAAATAGATTTATTTATAATTTTTTTGCTTTTCCAGTTACTTTATTCCTTTGCGATTATAAGGTGTCGTGGATTCATATGAATCTCGGGGAATTAGATATATATTTTTTTGTTAAACTAAAATTAGAATTATTTTAATTTTCAGTTCTCCAACTATTTTATTCGTCTGCGATTATTATAGGCTGTCTTGCGCTCACATTCATCTCAGGAACACTGAATGAAATTCAGTGACTTCAGTCCTCAGTAAATCATTGTCGTATCTCGCTTCGAGTCTTCGGTTTCACAAAAAAGATTAATTCATTACTTTTTAGGTATTTACGTTCTTTGTTTTATAAAGTCTGTCCTCGCCTTATGCCACCAGAGAATCATTAGTTAAAATGATTTCGCCCTCAGGGTACCGCTGGACCTAAATTTACACACTACAATGAATTAGGGTTAATGAAAAGTGTATTTACGTTTCTAAAGAAGTATAGATACTATAAAGCGTTCTTGAGGCGTTTAATAAAGACTTTTTACGTTTTGTCTTATACGAGGTGCAGTAATATCACAGTATTTGAGTGATATGACGCAGACATTGTCTTGGGTACGACGTTTAGAATGACGGGAACCGATCTCCTCCTTATCTTTGGATATATGAAAAAAAGGAGGACCCAAAGAATTGTTAGTAATGGACTTTTATAACCGAATTTCCCAACTCGGAGCTGCAGAGATGGAGGAGGTGGTCTGCATTAAACTGATGGAGCCAGATTGCATATCTGCCAAGACTGGAGAAGAAGAAGATTTTTCTCAAAAAACGGTTTATTTTACGAACACTTTTTGAAAATGTATTGTTTTAGCAGTGAGATAATTATATTTTTTTAGCAGTAAGGTAATTGATTCGTTTAACAGTAAGGCAATTTATTATTTTAGCTGGAAAGTAGTGTATAATTTTAACAGTAAAGCATTTTATTATTTTAACAGTAAAGTAATTTGTTATTTTAACAGTAAGGCAATTTATTATTTTAGCAGGAAGGTAATGTATTATTTTAACAGTAAAGCGATTGTATAATTTTTGCAGTTTGATAGATGTTAATGAACTTAGCTCTGTGAGGTTACTGGTAGGTTACTGGGAAACACTGGTGTGCTTAATAGGAGTATAATAATAAAAATAATATGTTGTTTAAACGAGATGAGAAGGTATTGACATAAAACATTCTTTGCCTGGACACTAAAATGTGACCCTTAAATTTTATAAAGGAAATGCAATCTTAGAATTAGGATTAGTCTATGGGAATAAAGTCTGGGTCTTTAGATTAGTCTTTTGAAAGATTTTAAAGAAATTCACATGAAGTCTAGTTCCATTTACAAGGACACCACCTCGGTGGCCGCGAGTTCGATTCTCGGGCATTGCACTGAGGGGTTAGAAATGTGTATTTGTGGTGATAGAAGTTCACTCTCGACGTGGTTCGGAAATCACGTAATGCCGTTGGTTCCGTTGCTGAATAACCACTGGTTCCATGCAACGTAAAAACACCATACAAAGAAACAAACAAACAAACACATTTATAAAGACGAAATGTACACTGGCTGGTCATGAGAAGAGAGAAGGAAGAATTGTGATGTTAAAAATGGGTCATTTGAGAAACGACTACAGTAACAAAAAAAAAAAAGAAAAAAAAGCCAGACCTTCAAAAATAAAGAGGATTTATAATCCAGAAGATTGAATAAAAGAGAGAGCAAATTAGGTTTAGGATCAGAGTTTCGGCCCCGGTATAGAACTTAACTTCTCTTCTTATTAATATATAATTTGGCCACGAACTTGGTCCTGAGAACTTCGGAGGTGGAGTGAGGTAATTTCTGTGGAACTTGAAGCTGGGAGCCACAGAGATCTTGCAAATGTTTGAGTATTCTGCAGACATAGCGAAAGACTTGCCAACGAGAGAGATTTTAAAAATGATTTATTAAAAGGTTTATTTTGTAAACAATAACGCATCGCCATTCCATGTTAAAGCTAATAATAATCAGTCGAGTCTGTCAGTACAACGTAACCATACACAGTCTTAGACCCACCCAGCGCCTGAGTGGCGTGGTCGGTATGGACTGGGCCTGCCACCTCGGTGGCCGCGAGTTCGATTCCCGGCATTCCATTGAGGGGTGAGACGTGTATTTCTGGTGATAGGAAGTTCACTCTCGACGTGGTTCGGAAGTCACGTCAAGCCGTTGGTGCCGTTGCTGAATAACCACTGGTTCTTCCATGCAACGTAAAAAAAACCACACAAACAAACAAAAAACAAACATCCCCGCTTTCTTCTTTAAATCAAATCCAAACATTTACCCAAACGTAATACTTAACGAAAACATTACACTACACCCCAGACTATGAGAAGCAGACTGACCAAGTTCCTACTCGCAAAAAAATGGCAAATCTTAGATACAAACCACCTTGAGAAATTTGACAAGAACTGTCAAGGTTTCCAAACCTACTCCGTTATCACGCGAAGATTTCTGCAGTCACGTGAACCAAAAGCGGATAGTTGATATACCGATTCACGTGATCTATGCAGTCGAGGCACTGATGGCTTGCCGCCGAATCGTTCGGACCTTTAATTGAAGGTAATTAAAGGTCTCTGTTAAAACTTTAGCGGGGGCTAGTGGCTGATAAGGATCTCCTCACGCATGTCGAAACGCTCATATGTAGACTCATATGTTGGCTGACGCGCGCATATGAGAGAGAGAGAGAGAGAGAGTCCAATCAAAATTAAGCAGATTGTCTTTTACGAAAAAGTATATTGGGTCTTCCAACAGAGTGTAATTCCATAAAGAAGATGAGAGAGAGAGAGAGAGCAATCAAAATTAAACAGGTTGTCTTTAACAAAGGTACGTTGGGTCTTTCAACACACTGTAATTGTATAAAGATGAGAGAGAGAGAGAGAGAGAGAGAGAGAGAGAGAGAGAGAGAGAGAGAGAGCACTGTAACCTGATGTATTGATTGCTTTTTATTTGATGACAGTTGTTCATGATCAATATGGTCCCGTGGCCTTATGCTAGTAGCCAAGGCTTGCTTGCTGTACCCACGGTCTAGGTATATACGTATACCGAGACCGTGGCTGTACCTACCTACCGTTATGACGGAAGTGATGTTCCGCTCCGCATGGCGAGTGAATTGATCTTTCCAGGAAAAGGACATCGCTAGTTCAGTTCTCACTATTGACGCCAAACTGTCTGATGCACGGTTCGTTGTTGATTGCCCCGTGAAAGGCTCTGTTGTCCGAAGTTGTCACAAGGTCGGTTTTATGGGTCTAATGATTCCGTTCGTTGGGAGTTGTGGCTCGTTTTCTACGCGAACTAAAAAAAATTTCGTCGTTTTCTACGCGAACTAAAAAAAAATTTCGTCGTTTTCTACGCGAACTAAAAGTTTCGGTAACGAACGCGCCTTCCTACCACACACAGCGGCCTCTGGTTTTACCCAAGATGCCTAACTGATTATTAAATGGTCAGCCCATCGCTTTAATGAAAATTTAAATTCAAAAGTTATTTGGAAATGTTGTGAGGAAGCAGAATCCTGTAAATAAAAAAAAAAGTGATTTGAATGGATGTCCAAATCAAAACCAAAAATGTATAAAAGTATTCCAGGTCTTTGTCCGTCGATAAACTCTCGTACTATACTTCCGTCAGGCCATGTTAAAATGGCAATGGTACGTGTTTTCTTGCTACTGGTGTCCATTAAATGCTCATATAACATGAAGTTTGGGTCCATCTTAACTGTAAGACATTCATCCATTCTTGTGTTTGTGATTCATTGTGATATAATCTTGAAGTAGTGGGTGCTGTTGGTTCTAAATTACTAATATTAAGTGTGTGTGTGTGTGTGTGTGTGTGTGTGTGTGTGTGTGTGTGTGTGTGTGTGTGTGTGTGTGTGAGAGAGAAACACAACGCTTGGGGGATGGTTTTTTGTATTTGAAAAATTTTCAGCTTTCGATAAAAGAGTTTTCCGTGTGTTTCTTCAAACAAGGGTCAATATTTCCAACGTTAAAACTCACATTCATTCATGTTTTTGTGCTCGCTTTTATTTCAGTCATCCCGATAACATTTTTTTTCCCTAATCACTTTTCTATAAATACTTTATTGTAACATTAGTGTGTAATCACCCTTGGTGGCATAACCTGTACTTGAGGGAATACCGTATAGCTACAATTTTTGGAGAACTGAAATGAAAGTTATATGTTGTTCTGTCGTAGAACATTACCACGAGAGGAAAAATATCTTGGAAACAGGCTGTATTCTCTTTTAGGGTTTCTCTCTTCTGTGGGAATGAAGATTGCAAATGAAAAAAAAAATCACTTTTTCAGAGAAGTATATCCTCTCATTTGTTTAATTCGATCAGGACACGGACATTTTTTTTATTGTATTTTATATAATATATATATTATATATATATATATATATATATATATTATATACTATAATATATATATTTGTTCAATTACTCATTTATTCATAGAGGAAGCCGGGAAACTTTAAAAGCACGATACCAACTCATTGGTCAGTCGGTGCAAAGCTCGTCAACAATGTCCGCTACTCGGAAACGTCGATATCTCCTCGCCAGAGTTTTGGCTTTGGGGATTTCGTTTGATACTTTTTGAACGGGATTGATTAAAAGTTCTGGGGCAGTGCCACGGATGTGTACACACACACACACACACACACACACACACACACACACACACACACACACACACACACACGGGTTTCACAGACATCAATATATGTACACGCACACATAAACATAAACTCACATAAAAACATTTATGCGATTCATCCTTTGTCCTATTTTCCTAAAAGCGCGACGAAGGGCCATCATTCTTTTCGATTAATTTATGCGAAGATGATAATATGCTCTTTCTATTCTTATTCAGTCTATTTTTCTTTCCCACTGTTTTTTAACCCTTTAAATCTTCCCCAGATTTATTAGTCTGTATTAATAATAATAATGGCAGGTAATTTTTCTCACAATAGCCTAGACCCTAGACCTAGAGGGTAAAGAGCCACCATGCGTCTAAACACTGGCCTGAAATTACTGTTCAAGTAGACATTATTAATGCAGTTTCTGGGCGTGCTTGAAACCCTATATAATTTATTCATGTGTTTTCCCAATTCCTATTCAACTTCTGATTCAGTGCCATCCTCCTGTTAGGCCTATTTCACGCCGAGCTTTGGTGGAACCGGCCGTAACGTACGGTCGTAGTGACACTGAATAAATTATTTTTGAGCAGTTCCATTTACGGGGTTAGTCTGTGTGTGTGTGTGTATGTGTGTGTGTGTGTGTGTGTGTAAAATTCGCGTTTTTTTCTTTTGCGTAGCTGATTGTTGGTTAGTATAGATTATTATAGGTCAAATGTCGTTTTAAAATCGCGTATCTTTACTTTGTGGCTGCTAGTTGGTTGGTATAGATTGTAGGTCTAATGGTTCTTTGTTTGTGAACTGATGTTTGCGTGAGTTTCTCTGTTTAGTGTTATAGGCTCATCTCCGTTTATGGTCGCGTACTAGTTGATTTAGTAGATTATAGGCCTGGCTCTTTGTTAGTGATCGTATATTTGTACTAATTGCGCAGTGTTCATTGTCATAGACTCACCCCCATTCGTTTGCAATTATCAACATTGTGACGTAGATAGCTTCTATTTCAAACATTCTGTCTTCACCTCGATGACTTGTAGGTGTGTTTGGTTGTGGGAGGATTTGATTTCTACAACGCAGAGGGCAGCAGCGTAACGTGAGATGAGGCAAAGGGATGCTTTATCTGGTGTGTGTGTGTTTGTGTGTCTGTGTTAAAGAGGATACTCTTATCCAGAGGAGTATATATATAATATATATGCTATACGCTCCGTTGCTCTTCAGATCGGGTCGAACCTTTATCATTTCTGTAGGCGTATATCGCGTCATTTTTTGTAAAATTAATTTTGTATTGGTTTTCCTCGAGAGATGTGTCACTAATGGACGTACATCAGGCGTATGTGCTAAGTATGGTCGCCGAACAAACTCTCTCTCTCTCTCTCTCTCTCTCTCTCTCTCTCTCTCTCTCTCTCTCTCTCTCTCAAACAGAATTTACTTCACAAAATATCTGAAATCTCGTGTGTTTTCCGTTAAATATGATTACGCAGTCGTGCTTTATATTATATAATATGACGTTCTTTGTTCTAAGGCTTAAGATTGCAATATTCAAAATTTAGCATTTTTTCCCACGCTTTGAAAGCCATGAACTCGGAGAGGATTTCGCAGTAGCAGCGTCTGGCATTGGACGTTCCACGGAGTAAACTGCACAACGCCATCTATTGACAAAAATAGATCCTAAACGTTTCCTATGGGGAAACGAAATAAATAGAAAGTGCCTCTCCCGCAAGTACGAGCTGCTCGTCTGACGGTTGTGGTTAATACGCAGAAGCAGGTCTCTCAAAGAGGGGATTATGATGTCTCACAGCACTGAGAAGGCTTTCAAGACTAATGTAGACCGGGAAGAATATGACATGAAATACAACGAAACCAAGAATAAGAGGCTGGTTTGAAGATTCCAGTCTGCGTGTTTTATAATAAAGGATATTTTAAGTTTTCAGTCTTTGTGTTATTGAAGACTTCAGTCTGGTTTAAATGAAGGATATTTAAGAATTCATTCCGTGTATTATATAATGGTGGACAAACGAAGTGTTGCATTATAGATACATCTTGATTTTTTTGTAAACATTTAAGGCAGTTGTCTCTGTCGGTGGGTGGTTCCCAAGGAAAGACAGAGTAGTGATCACTGCCTTATTCACACCTGAACTGCACCACTACCTCATTCACACTTAAAAATCCTACTCATTTCCTTTTCCATCAAAGTCTTGGCATTGGATAAAGGAGGGAAAGAAATGAAGGACAAACGGAAAAGATAGAAGTGAAAAAATGGTCACACGTAGGGAGACGAAGAAAGAGGCAAATGAAGTGAAAAGGAAAGGGGAAAAAGAAGAGAAAACCCCAATAAAAAGAGAAGAAGGGAGAACAATGAGAGAGGGACGGTAGAACCAGTGGTAGACTAACGCGAAGACGAGAGTTTAAGCACAGTTGCACGCGAGGGGGAAAAAAAGAATGGTCAAATAAAAGGGGGGGGGGGGGGGGGGGGGAAGCGCCCAGGAATACGACAAAGAAAAGAAAAAGATACTACAAAAGAATGAAGAAAGGAGCAAACAAAGTGAAAATGAAGGAACAAAAGGAGAGAGTTATATGAAAGAAAGCTCAAATTGGGGAGAATGAATTTGAAGGCTCAGTGGGGAAAAAAAAAAACTTGAAATGTTATTCAACCGAACAAAAGGAGTATTTGGAAATGCCCGTGGAAATGAAGAGCACGTTGGGGAAAGCTGTGAAGCTTCAGGCTTCAGTTGTTGTTTGGAAAAGGAGCTTTCGGAGAAATGTAAATTGAAGAGGTGGTGGCGGTGTCAGAACGAGACAAAAAAAAAAAAAAAAAAAAAAAAAAAAAAAAAAAGCAGGTAGTACTATATAATGAATACGTGGAAAAAAAAGTTTTTTTGATAAAAAATAAATCAGTGGTATCACTAATTGTTGAAGTAATCGTAATGTTTATAATAACTATCGTCCTTTTATCGTTCATATTCATAATTTTCATTTGATGAGTCTAGTGTTTGTGAAGACGTGTTATATGCCGTTTTTCCTTATAATTCCGCTACTGCCATCTCTGCTGCTTAGGCGATTATTGTACCTAACGCTGCTTTTATATAGAATATTATTATACACATACCTTTTTTTATATGTTTTTATATGAAATTCTGTTTAAACTTATTTATTTTTAGCTTTCTACTATGAAATTCAGGGCCTCTGTAACGGTTTTTTTTTTGGATTTTGCTCCTTATCAAAGCATCGGATGTAGCTGAAAGTTGACATATGTATATTTTACAACTACACACAAATATTGTCAGCATTATCAATAACCTAAACCCGATAGTTTAATTTTTATAGAGTAAGAATGATCTAGCCGACGCTATGGTGGCCAATGATTGCGAGCCCAAGAGTCGAAACATTCATTAGTAAGCAAGGTAAACATTATTTTACGAAATGTTGCCCCGCCCATCTACCAGACAGAAACCCACCCATTACTTATTCCATCGGCTCTGAAACCCATAGTAGTCAAGAATGGCTAACAGGATTTGGAATTGTCCCCGTGGTTGCAAAACAGCATTTGTCTTACGACTTGCAACTTATACAGTCAAGAGAAAGCCCGTGGCCATACTTACTATAGCCTGAATAGGTAATTATTCAGTTTCTAGTTTAAATCCAATGTTTATGGTCTGATTTGTATTTAGCGTAACGTGATTATAATACTTGAAATGTCATTCAGGATTTTGAACATTTCCATTAACTATTCACTATGCCACCAAGAGAGAGAGAAAGAGAGAGATTGTATGTAAACAGTCTTTATATAACGATTTTTGTTAAAATAAGATTTTTATCCCAAGATAAATACAAGCTTATATGTGCTAAAATCTCCAGCAGACGAACGGATCATCCGATATAATTTTTTTTTTCTTCTTCTTTAGTCTGTACGGACCATGTTGGATATAAAGACTTTATGAATGGCGGAACGATACATAGATGTGGGTGGGGTATCTGTGCTAGCGTAGTAAGACTACTGTAGCAGTAGTGCCGCAAAATTAGTAATAGCACCCAATATACATGAATTAAACGTTTGGCCAACTGCTGGGATCCTTGAGGATCATTTAGGCACTTCTTACAACTACTCGAGAAATGAGTTTTTATAGCCAGAATTAGATTCTCTAATACAAACAATGGCCATGATAGCCTTCAGTGTTATCCTGAATTACAACGAGGCCAAAGTGGGTGGATGCTCATGAAGCCATCATTCTGACGATAATTATTGGTGAAGGTTAAAGCCAAAATACGGTACCGGCTATTTTTTTTTTTTTTTTGTTTTTTTTTTTTTTTTAGTAAATAGGTAGATAGCCGATAAATAACAAAAAATTGCTTGACATTGGATACAGCAGTTAACAAAATCAAGCTTGTCTACTATGTCTTTTGAAAATTACGAACTATTCCCTACATCTTGTCAATCTGATTGTGACCTATAAAGTAGTTTATACTTTCTTAGGACACTTATTTTGGGAGTTAGACTAATAATCGAAGTGTTTTTGTAGGTATTAACATATTTTGTTGTTTGTTCATTATGACAATTATCAGTGGAGAGGATTCAGAGTTCATAAAGGTGTACTGCTTTGCTTGTATTTAAATTTTATGTCATTGTTGCCAGAGGTATAGCCTTCGTTACGTATAGCCAATCATCCATCGAGAAAGAGGGAAAGAAATGCTGTCATAAGTTCAGTAACGAGTGCGTTCGAAACCTTATCTCTGAGTAAGTTGGACCCGTCATCAAAAAAAAAGTCACTTTTACATTATAAGTACCAAATTTATTCAACCTACGTAATGCAGAATACAGTCAAAATTTATGTGTAGATATAATGTGTATTCTGAATAAGCGTTATATCTATGAAATGCATAGATAAAAAGTTATTGCCGAAAAACCGTGTTACAGAAGCCCTGAATCTCTAGTAGTTAAATTTATTATGGCGTCAGTAACCTATAGATGTTTTGAAGCCAGTTTTGTTAGACACGATCAATCTATGTGGCTCCAACTTCATCAAAACAGTTTTATTATCTTCCTTGAATTGGTTTTGATTCCATTTCAAATTTGGGGTGACGGGTGGCTGGCTGTTGGCAATTAGCAAGAACAACAACGTCACAGCATTCAGTTTTGCCAATGGCTTATTGTTCCATGTCCCGGAGAAGAAGAAGAAGAAGAAGAAGAAGAAGAAGAAGAAGAAGAAGAAGAAGAAGAAGGAGGAGGAGTAGGAGGAGAAGAAGAAGAAGGAGGAGGAGGAGAAGAAGAAAAGAAGGAGGAGAAAAGAAAAAGAAAAAGAAGAGGGAGAAGAAGGAGGAAAAGAAAAGAAGAAGGAGAAGAAAAGAAAAAGGAGGAGGAGGAGGAGGGGAGGAGGAGACGAAGACGAAGGAGAAGGAGAAGGAGGAGAAAAGAAAAAGAGGAAGAAGAAGAAGAAGAATGAAAAGCGTCGCCCGTGTTTTATGACTGGCCCTTTGTGGCCACTTTCAAAAGTGTCCATCTTTTTTTTCTTTCTTTTTCTTTTTCTTTAGTTCGCTCCTCTGCACCTGGGGTAACCTGACGCCTGCCGGCACAGCACAAACATTTATTCAAGATTTAAGAGTATTTTTTTTCTTCTCTCTCTCTCTCTCCATTCCTTCAGGGAGAAGAGCGTTTTATGCTTGCTTGCTTGTGTGTGGTGGAGTATTTTAAAGATAAGATTACTCGTTTTATTGTTACTGAATCCCGTCTGGGGGGGGGGGGGGGGTCGGACCCTAGCTGCTGCCACCCCTTTCATTCCGTTTACTTTACCTCCGTTCATAGTCTCTTTCCTCCATCGGAGGTTTTCCACCTTTGAAACCTACCCTACTCTCAATTTCCGTTCCAGCGCTGAATGACCTCGTAGGTCCCAGTGCTTGACCCCTGGCCTGAATTTTACATTCTTTATTGTTGCTGTATCGTTTCTCCGCCGAGCATTGTGGGAGTTAAAACTAGACGTATTGGATACGTGAATGCTGGAACTTGTGTCTTATATATATATATATATATATATATATATATATATATATATATATATATATATATATATATATATATATATATATATATATACATATATATATATATATAAATATATATATATATATATATATATATATATATATATATATATAAACGCAAATTTTTCTCCATGCCTATTGCCATAAGTGA
>NC_061110.1:92358585-92360992 GCF_015104395.2 Macrobrachium nipponense | reverse complement strand
ACATTATCCTTTCTTTTCTTTTTTTATATTTTTTTCGCTATTAAACTGAATGTCTTCGTCTCTTTCCATTGTATGTGCAGCGGCTTGGAACAGATTATTTCTTTTTTATTAATATCTTTTTTCTTAGGTTTTTCTGATCTCATTTGCAGAATTATTTCTCCCCCCTTTTTTTTATCTCATTCGCCGAATTATTCTTTCCCTTTTATGATCTTATTTGTATAATTATTCTCTCCCCTTTTCTGATCTCATTTGCATAATTATTCTCTCCCTTTACTTGACCTCATTTGCAGATTAGTGACACGTTCGATTTTCTTGGTGGGCCAGAAAAAAAATGTGTGTTCCTAGAATACTTATTATTATTATTATTTATTATTATTATTATTATTATTATTATTATTATTAGTTACAGGTCCACAGTAATATAGCATGTGCGTTTATGGTCTTTAATATCCATTATAGACCATAAACTCACATGCTATATTATTGTGGACCTGCAACCGTTGTCATCATATTCGACACGGAAAACTGTGCCCATTATTATTATTATTATTATTATTATTATTATTATTATTACTTATTATTAGCAAAAAAGTCACGAATAGTCGACACAAAAGTGGTCCTCGTGGGTTGACAACGGGAAGTGAAATTATTGGAAACAAGTGTTTTCAGTTCGCAATGTTCCCCGTATTGCTATGTTGGCTTTTTATTACTGGTAGACTTGAGGGCCGGGTGAAACTTCTTGTTGTTGTTGTTTTAGATTTAGCTGACCTCATGCCAGCACGGGCTCTTGCTCGTAGAGCAGCGCGTAATCGACGGTTGAGGAGTCTGAGACAGTATATATAATATATAATCTCCCTAGGGATAGGGAATTCTGTCTCAATCCTGTCTGTTATTGCCGTCACATTTTTTATGGTATTTGGTGCAGTAATATATATATATATATATATATATATATATATATATATATATATAGATATATATATATAATATATATAACTCCATTACCTAATTGAAAAAGGGGTCCCAAGTGCTTTGATTTCTAATTTCTCAGCAAGTAATTGTGGAGTGAGGCTGCCAGCCTTACACCTGTCTCCATTTCGATTACGCCACACTAGAGTGGAATGCGTGCCAGGTGCACAATCCAGGTACTATCCCATTCAGTTGAAGTGCGCTCGGCAAAAGCAGTCCAGGTGAGGGGCGCATTGTTATCTCGGTTTTCTCCTCACTTTGCCTTTTAAAGTATGTCCCCCCCCCCCCCCCCCGCCCCCCCCCCCCCCCAATCTCCAACTTTCAAGTTCCCTTTGTTGTTTTATAATCCGGCGGCTTAAGGCTTATAATTGCGGTGAACTCCGCGGTGTGACAGACAGACAGACACAGGTGGGCTTTGAGGGGAGTGCATGGAACGAGAGGAACCGCTCTCTCTCTCTCTCTCTCTCTCTCTCTCTCTCTCTCTCTGTGTGTGTGTGTGTGTGTGTGTGTGTTACAGAATTTCGCTTTGTTAAGGATCTGCTGTAGCTATTCATAAGACAACGGATTTAATTTTGACCAGATTCTCTCTCTCTCTCTCTCTCTCTCTCTCTGTGTGTGTGTGGTGTGTGGTGTGTGTGTGTGTGTGTGTGTGTTGTGTGTGTTACAGAATTTCTGCTTTGTTAAGGATCTGCTGTAAGCATTCACTAAGAAACAATGGATTTAAGTTTTTGATGCCAGATTCTCTCTCTCTCTCTCTCTCTCTCTCTCTCTCTCTCTCGTAGGTGCATCGATTATCCGTACTTCTTTCCCTCCCCACTTGTTCTCCCTCGCTCGATAAACTCATTCGGAAACATTGCAACCAACTCCCTCGTCTTGCAAATGCTTTTCTATTATTCTGACTTCACTCTGACGATGTCCCCATCACCTTTTCATCTCGGGGGCTCTCCCCCCTCTCCACCCTGCCACCCTCACCCTTCTATCCTTACCTCTCCTCCTCCTCCTCCTCCTCCCAACCCACACACACCCACGCCCATCCTTTTATACCGTTTTTGTTATCGGTTTATTAACTCGCAAATGGGATATTGGAGGAGGATTAGAGATCTGGATTTCTTTCATGCGTATGTGTTGTCAGTTATATCTTTTTTTGTTGGGGGGGGTCAGTTTTTTTTTGTTTTTTTTCTTTAGTTGTTGGGAGGTCAGTAGTTTTTTTTTTTTTTTTTTTTTGTATCCATTTTGATTTGAGGTGTGTTCCAGGTGAGCCAATCTTTGACGTTTGCATTCATGTCATGAGTATGATTTTCTCATATAAATTTATTTTTCACTTATATATATATATGTTTTTTCTACTTATTTAAATCATGTAGTATTTATTTATTTATGCATTTATTTTTTTTGTGAAGATAACTGTCATGCAGAAATTTTGGATTGGGCAACATGA
>NC_061110.1:92336085-92353585 GCF_015104395.2 Macrobrachium nipponense | reverse complement strand
TCGCAAAGTTATTTGGTATGATTAAAACAATCGGTTATTTACTGACGTAATAATTATTTTCTTGGTGTTTTAAATCCTTCGTGAATTTGTTACTGTATTCAACGATGTTAGCAAATAGTTACTGCGAAGTTATTATTATTATTATTATTATTATTATTATTATTATTATTATTATTATTATTATTATTATTATTATTATTATTATTCAGAAGATGAACCCTATTCATGTAGATCCCGTAGGGGGGTAGGGCCATCAGTGCACCTCATTCGGTGCAATGTAGGCATTACTTGAAGTTTCTTTGCAGCGTCCCTTCGGCCCCTAGCTGCAATTACTTTCATTCCTTTTCCTGTACCTCCGTTCATATTCTCTTTCTTCAATCTTACTGTCCACCCTCTCCTAACAATTGTTTCACAGTGCAAATGCTTTGAGGTCTTCCTCCTGTAACACCTTTCAAACCTTTTTACTGTCAATTTCCGTTTCAGCGCTGAATGGCCTCAGTTGCCCCAGTGCTTGGCATAAAGCCAAAAATCTAGATAAATCAAATCAAATGAAACCTATATATCCATATGGAAAAAAACCACCGAATGAAGGCGCCGCTAAATTGAAATTCAAACTTACAAAGAATATTATGGTGTTCATTAGGAAGTGAGAGAAGATGAAAGGGAAAAGCAGAAAGAAGAGATCTCACTTACTATGATGACATAACCGGCCTTGTCATTTATGCAACAATTTTCTTACTCTCTCCCAAATCTTCGGATGTGAATTTTTCGGTCGCTTCTTGCGCTCATCAGGTTACATTTGGCCCACTATTAACTTTGTCCCTGCCAAGTTGAGTGCCTCCGGTTTCAAAGTTTCCATTCCTGTATGTATAGGGTCCTCCCTGTGTACCTACTTCCTTGGCGCGCGCGTGTGTATGTGCATGTGCGTGAGTTCGTGGCTTCGTGCGCGCATTTCAGTCGGTGTTGCGTTCGGCGAGCACGTGTGGCGCGTGCGCAAGTCTTCCGCGGCTCTTTCCGAATGGGAATGTCTGTCTGTCAGTCAGTCAGTCAGGTTTTTTTTTTCTGCTTTTTGAATTTACTTCGCCTCGTCTGGGAGACGCCCTTCGAACGGGTTCATCGAGGCTGCGAATGCATACATATATGCGGTGGCTCGCTCGCTTATCCGGTGCTACTGAAGTATAGGTAGATGACTGCTACGATTGTGTTGGTGTGAAAAAGCGGACCGAAGGAGGAGGAGGAGGAGGAGGAGGGAGAACCAGGACTCATCCCCCCAGCCCTCCGCCCCCCGCCTCCCCGGCCACCTGTCTACTTATTGATCGTGGCTGGGGAGAGAAAGAGAGAGAGGAAGGAAGGAGAGGGGAGGTGGCTGATGGATAGGGCCCGGGAGGGAGGGAGAGAGTTCCCCCTCCCCCCTTCGACACCCTCCCTGCTGCTGGATAGTTGGGTCTGGGCTGTTGTCTGGCTGGTAGGCAGGCAGGGCAGGCAGGCTTGCCGGACAGCTGGGGAAAGAGAAGTGTGTTGGCGACACCCTTCTTCTGCACCAGCTGATGGAAGAAGAAGAAGAAGTTCCTTCCTTCTCGCCTTCCTCCTCTTCCTCCTCTTCTTCGCCCTCACCCGTTGCCGCTGCTGCTGCTGCCGCTGTTGTTGCTGTTGCTGGAGGAGGCGGCAACAGTAGAGAGACTCAACAACAACAATAACAACTACAACAACACCACCGGTGCCCTTCCAAACACCGAGGCCGTCGGCGACATCATCTGCTGCAGCGTTAGTGACCTCTCCTACTTCTTTCCCTTTCGTGTGTCGCTTTAACCTCCCAGGGCTTTACCCGTCGTGTTTGTATGTGTGTGTGTCTGTGACTGTCACGCTTCTCCCCTCTCGTCCTGGAACGCACGCCTGGAACGGTGAAGCAGTAGTAGCAGTAGCAGGGGGAGCAGTAGTAGAAGCAGTAGCAGCGGCGTCGCTGGCTGTCACCATTTGAGCAGTATCAGCTGATTGTCAAAAGTGCTTCAAAACTCAAACGACGACGGCGCTGGTGTTCCCGCCGCGGCCGGTGGCAGTGTCACTTCAAAGGCTCAGGCTGAGACGCTCTTTCGGGCTGGCATTTGTTATCTACCCGTCGTACGTTCCAGAGGGGAGCGCCTTCTTGTTTGTGTGTGTGTGTGTGTGTGGTCGGTCGAAAGCAGTGGCTCGACTGTGTGGTCTTTAAAAAAAAAAAAAATTTCTATCCCCCCGCAGTGAAGAATCTTAAAACATTACCAGTAGTGTTCGCTGTGAAAGCTCCTCTTCCTCCCTGCGTTCTTGGTCGCAGCAGTGAGCGATCATGACTCTCAAAAGAGTTGCTCTGTGAATATTTCAAAAGGCAGATAGTATAGATACTTGGATGCCACCCGCGTTGCTTTGTTGTCAGTTTATTACTGTCATTATCGCAGTGGTTTTTTGAACTGACTTGCTGCTGCAACGACCACCTCGTGACTTTCTCCCGATTAAGATGTCGCTGATTTTGTGACTGTTGTTATGATCACTGATAAACTTTGTGAGAAGGACTTTGTCCCACAGAAAAGGTATAATATTGCATTTTGCATATTTTACTATCGTTCATTAGGTAGCGTTATCGTGTTCTTAAGTTTTGTGCGTGTTTTATTTCTTGTTTTATTTCTTTTTTTATGTGAGTTTGATTCATTTTCGTCGAATGTTAAGTGTTTCGGAAAAAAAATCTTAAGGTTTTTCTCAAGGCAGGACAGAGTTGTTAGAACGCTGATGTATTAATCATTATTCTGTCCATGAGGTTTCTATATTTTATAAGAAATTTTTCTATTGGAGCTATTTATATTTTACCTCCACGAGCTTCAATTCGTTTTGAAACCGGTATGAATTGTCGTTTCCCACTTTCGAAGTATTCGCTCCTTCAGTAGTATCTTTACAACATTACTTTTCACCCTCCCCAGTTGCGAAGTCATTTCTAAACAGTTCGTGTGATTGTGTTGGTGTGAATTCGACTCACGGTATCACAGTTCCACTTGTATGGCCTTATGACGTCATCGAGAAGCCTTGGGAGGCGGGTAAACAAATCCGTTGCATATTGCCAAAGACTTGCCGGAATTATATCTCGTCTGTCAGACTTTTCGCAGAGTGAGGTACCATAAAGACCTTATATAATACGTATATATATATATATATTATATATATATATATATATATATATATATATATATATATATATATATATATATATATATATATATATATATATATATATATATATATATATATATATATATATGTGTGTGTGTGTGTGTGTGTGTGTGTGTGTGTGTGTGTGTGTGTATAGATAGATAGATAGATAGATAGATATGTAGTAGATAGATAGAGAATTCTAAAACTGCAAAAGTGTTACTGGAAACAATATTTTTGGCCTGGACAGAAAATAGGTATTTTTGACTTGTGTATATATCTAATACAGAAAAAAACTTGAATTTTACTATCAGAGTTTTATGTAAAGTATTTTCACTGTGAAAGTTAATATGTGTGTGTGTGTTGTAGAGAGAGAGAGAGAGACGCATCAGAGCATCAGAAAAGCCTAATATGTTTAGTATAGCGTCGTAATTATGAATGCTTTAGTGATAACATGTCATCTATCGATCATTTTAAATTTTACTTTTGTATTATTATTATTATTATTATTATTATTATTATTATTATTATTATTATTATTATTATTATTATTATTCAGAGGATAAACCTTAATCTTATGGAACAAGCCCACCAAAGGGGCCACTGACTTGAAGTTCACTCTTCCAAAGAATACGGTGTTCACTAGGAAGTAAAAGAAGGTACAGGGAAATACAGAAAAAAATAGATATCTCTTATTAAAATGATAAATTGATAAATAAATAAAAACGTATTAACACTCGAGGAGAGTCGCATTACGGTAGTAGTGCAATGCATCCTTGCTTGAATTTTTGAAGCCCCACTTACGCGACATCCTCAGTTGATTCATTTCTCATTCAAATGAACTCGATCTTACACAGCATTCTACCCACTGGACAGATTAGACGGTCATTTTCCATTTCAAATCGTCAGCAGACGGTCGAGAACGGCCGTGTTTGCTGAATCACCGGCCGTTGGGATCTCAGGTGTGACGATTTGTCACTGAGTGATGTTCAGCCGTATTGTCGTGACATCGAGGCGTTCGCTTAGCACAGGTCGATAGCTAATAACAGCGTCAGTGTCTCATGAATGTTGGCAAGATGTCTCTCGTTTATCTCTTTGATAAGTTGATAGATATGTTTAGTATTATTCATATGGAACAAGCCAATCGAAAGGGCAGATGACTTGAAGTTCAAGCTTCAAAAGAAAATGATGGTATTCATTTGAAAGAAGTAACATTATTATTATTATTATTATTATTATTATTATTATTATTATTATTATTATTATTATTATTATTCAGAGGTTGAACCCTATTCTTATGGAACAAAGCCACCAAAGGGGGCCGTTGACTTGAAATTCAAGCTCCCAAAGATTGTGCTGTTCATTAAAAAGAATTAACAGGAAATTATGGGAAATACAGAAAGATGAAATCACTAGAAAAGAAATAGTAATTAAACAGATTAATATGTCACACATCTGCCAGGTTTCGGTGAGACTGGGGAACTGAATCCACGAAGAGCAAGAGTCCCACGTTATTTAATGCTTCTAAAGATGTCTAGATGTTTGTCTAAAGTAAATCTACTTCTAGAAACCGTGGGACCTACTGGAATCAAGACACCAAGAGGCCTAAAGCGCCTCAGTGGCGTGATTCGATTCTCTGGCATTCCATTGAGGTGTGAGAGATGTGTATTTCTGGTGATAGAAGTTCCCTCTCGACGTGGTTCGGAAGTCACGTAAAGCCGTTGGTTCCGGTGCAGTGGCGTGATCGTTATGGTGTTGGCGTACCACCTCGGTTGCCGCGAGTTCAATTCTCGGGCATTTTATTGAGGGGTCAGAGATGCGTATTTCTGGTGATAGAAGTTCACTCTCGAAGTGGTTCGTAAGTCACGTGAAGCCGTTGGTCCCGTTGCTGAATAACCAATAGTTCCATGTAACGTAAAAACAACATACAAAAAACAAACAAACAAACAAACCAAGGGCCTAACTATTGTTTAATGATATTAAAAAATGATACTACAAAGTGCTTGAATTCGATTTCCAAATATTTAAAGTCGTACATTTTCTCCCAATACGATGATCTTCACCGGCCCTCAAGGACGGCTTAAAATGAGCTCGGGTTCGATCCACCAAGTGGGGCAAAAGGTTAAGGTCGCTGGAATGAGAGAGAAGGTTGCACCTCAAGTTCTTAACGCATCCTTTCTTTTAGTTTTGAATTTTTACTGTATTTAAATTACGATCTATTATTTACCTATGTTTGGATTTCTGACAATAACTAGAGGACTTAAAGCAGATTATTTGAAATGATGTTAGATTTATGTTTTTAAAATAAGGTTTGGTTCTTTACATTGCTTATTCGTTTGATGATTGGTGGCATTTGGAATGTCTTTAATGTTTATTATTTGATGCTTTCATCATATTTAAGAAAATAGCGTATGCGTAATTTTGTATTGAGTTCATGCGGCATATTTACTGTTCAATGCAATGTCTTGTTTACTTGCCGTATTAACAGCATTAAATGTATATTTGAATCTGCATCTAAAAGTTATATCTAGGTATCGACAATTCAAAGTCTGATATGTTGTATTTATTCTCTCTCTCTCTCTCTCTCTCTCTCTCTCTCTCTCTCTCTCTCTCTCTCTCTAGTTAACGCAGATTAAATGAGGTGATGTTCACACCAGTGTTAAGAAATTACCTTCCGAACTGATAGACACATTTGTCGCCTTGGAAACAGTCTTGAGCGTTTAGGTTTATGAGTTTAATGTGAATATCACTAAAGAGCGGACTGCCAAATCTGTGGCGCCGCGAGTTTGATTCTCGGGCATTCGATTAGGGTGTTAGAGATGTATATTTCTGGTGATAGAAGTTTACTCTCGACGTGGTACGGAAGTCACGTCAAGCCGTTGGTCCCGTTGCTGAATAACCAGTGGTTCCGTGCAACGTACAAACACCATACATACAAACAAACAAACAAACGTTAAAGAGCTAACGAATTATCGCCACAGAAACAATCTTGCTCTTTACTTCAAGAGGGCATTGCTTATATTGGTAGGAGTAGACTTTACTACAGAATAAGGTCGTCTTATTTTTGATAATTGTGCCTTATTTCATAATTGAAGTTTCTCTGGCCAATCCCTTTATAGGATGATTCTCAACTCACCTGTTCCTTTTTGTGTGCTATTTCTCACACTTATGCTTTCCTATCGTGATTTCATCTTTATATATTATTACCTATGTTCCTATATCTACCTTTCTTTGTACTCTCCTAATTTGACCTTATGTTACCTAAATTGTATTTTTGCTGTTGGTTCACAAAATCCTTCTTGTTTTAGCGCCCTTCTCTCTCCGGCGACACGTGGCGTTATCTCCTTTACCAAAATTGACGACCACTGTCTCCCTCCTCTGCTTACCCCCCCCCCCCCCCCCCGCCCCCCACACACACAGGTAATAGAACTCTGCAACGTTTGTTAGCGAGGATGTCCAGCCAAGAAAACATCGCTTGCAATAAATCGCGACGCGAGATTCATATTTCGTGACGGACAGAAATGCTCGTCGATAATATGATTCTTCTTCCTCGCTAAGGATTACGGAATTCTGATTCTCTCTCTCTCTCTCTCTCTCTCTCTCTCTCCTCTCTCTCTCTCTCTCTCTCAAAACACACGTGAAAAAGCAAGCCAGCGCGCCAGCCTTCGTCACGAAAAGTATTTGACCCGCTTAACGAAGACGCATTCTGGAAGACTCAGATGATTATTTACTTCTTGTTGCCACGAACGAACAGTTTCAAGGCTTCGTGTGCCATCAGGCCTTTCACCTGACTCCGTGAGGAGTTTCTTACCTTTAGAAGATCAGAGTGAAGCTTTTGGACACCACTTCTTATTTGTATGTTTTTGAGGGCCCTGAAATGTAAGATTTTGTAAGAATTTCTGGATGGCGTGCAATAAGGTAAACTCATTCCGAGGAATTGTTTGGTTGAAGACGTATAAAACCCCGTATAGGGGTAGTGCTGTCAGTGCAGCTCAGGCGGTGCACCGTAGGCATTAATGAACGATCTTAACAGTAGTCTGTCTCTTCGACCCCTAGCTGCTACCCCCTTTCATTTCTTTTTACTGTACCTCCGTTCATATTCTCTTTCTTCCAGCTGCTTTGAGGTTTTCCTCCTGTTACGCCTCTCAAGCCTTCATTACTCTCAGTTTCCGTCTCAGCGCTGAATGACCTTATAGGTCTCTGACCTAGACACGTAATGTTTTAGGAAGTCAGTCAATAATTAAATCATTGATTGGTGCAAATTATAGTCGGAGTTTTGGGGGATGTCGTGCAGTTATAGCTTAAAAAGTTCTAGCGGAGATGCAGTGCTATTATCCGTGCATTTTAATACAGTTTGATGTAGTTAATAATTTCTTTTTCCTTTATTTTTAAATAAGTGAGATATCTCCTAATTACACTTCCTAATGAGCACCATATTCTTTGGAAGCTTGAATTTCAAGTCAGTGGGGTTGTTCCATATGAATAGGGTTCATCTTCTGAATAATAATAGTAATAATAGTAATAATAATAATAATAATAATAAATAATAGCGAGTAATGCTTCCAGTAAGCCTGGCGTAACCTTATAGACTGCCTCCTATAGCCTATGTGACATCCTGGCCTGACCTGGCTAGGGTCGAGTTTTGGTCACCATAAAGGATCCAAGATTTATGGAAAAACTTGCTGGACTGTCATCCGTTTTATCATTCTCTCTCTCTCTCTCTCTCTCTCTCTCTCTCTCTCTCTCTCTCTCTCTCTCTCTCTGTGATTGCCTTACTTGGACTTTCGTCTGTGCACTCTATGATGCTGTTGCCCTTGACAGAATCGAGCCCTCTCTCTCTCTCTCTCTCTCTCTCTCTCTCTCTCTCTCTCTCTCTCTCTCTCTCTCTCTCTCTCTCTCTCTCCTAGAGATAAGTGAGCACACGATGTCACCTCGGATGGACTAGTAAGTCTTTGAGACGTCCTAATCCTTGTAACTTTCTCTCTCTCTCTCTCTCTCTCTCTCTCTCGTTGCCTCGAGCATGGACTACCAAACTCGCCTTTGAGCACATTATGCACAAGAACACTTAGGACCTCAAAAGGCTTCGAGTTGAAAAACACTGACTTTCCTCTGTTTATAAGGACTGCTTTGAAGGCTATCTGTTTCCCCTGTCTACTGGAGAGAAACCTTCTTTAGTCTTATTTATCACTCAGTACCCCAATATCTCCCTCAAAAATGGAAAAGAAATAGTTAATATAAACTAAAATGAATTTTTTAAGCCATATAAAAACTAAACAAAAATTTGTTCATAAAAACTGAAAACAGTTTCTAGTCGTATAAATTTTTTGTCATATAAAATTTTTTTAAGTCGCAAAAGCTTTAAAAAATTGTTTAAGTCATAAAAGAAACTTAAGTCATATAAAGATTAATTTTTTTCAAGTCGGGGAAAAAAAGGTCTACAAAAAAGTTAAGGAAAAAAGCTATAAAAAATCTGAAAAAGGAAGAAAAATATAGGTAATCGTCATAAATGAAAGTCAGTTGATAAATAAAACTCAAGAAGGTTTCTCTGGTAAACAAGAGAAACGGAAGGGCTTCCAAGCAGCCCTTATATTCAGAGGAACTTCAGTGCTGTGCAGATTGAAGCCCTTTGAGGTCGTAAGTGTTCATGTGTATATTCTGCTGTTATCTTGATTCTCATTATATTGTGATAATCCAAAAATCGCTCTTGCTCTGTTGCAGTTCTGCTAAAACGATAGTGATATAATTTAAGAACCGGAAATACAACAACCAGTCATTTCAACTCATGAATAAGTAAAAGTTTTTGTTAGCCTCAGTGGCGTGGTCGGTATGGTCTTGGCCTGCCACCTCGGAGGTTGCGATTGTCGGGCATTCCACTGGGCCGTTGGTCCCGTTGCTGAATAACTATACTGGTTCCATGCAACGTAAATACACCATACAAACAAACAATAAAGTTTTTGTTATAAGGAAATTATATGGGTGTATATCCGTTTTGAAAAATGTTGGCAGTGTGCTCTCTCTAACATGCATGTTTGAGTTCGAATCCCGCAATGTAAGGTAGAAGTACTTCATTTGTTTCCCCCACGCAGATTCAAGCCATGCAGTAGTACTAAGTATATGCAGAAAATCTGAGGAAATCAAGATTTTGAGATGATAACCATTAAAATTCTCTTTATATCTGGTGGAGGTGATAAGTACTTTCTGTATACAAATGAGCTAACTAAGCAAAAAATGAGATAGAGATGTAGCTTTCATCATGGCTCGATTCCCACCTCTGAAGGTAGAGATATTTCATTTATACTTCGCTCGAATTCAAGACTAGTAATGGCAAGATTTTGAAGAAAAACATAAAACAAATGCATGTGGATAAAAATATATCTATAATTATACATATATACAGACATATTTATTAATATACAGATACATATTATGTTAGAAATGAAGACATCAGGGTGAGATTGAGGCAAAGGCCAGTCAGTACCAGGTTGAAGAGGGGAAGGCTGAAATGGTTTGGACATGTTGAGAGGATGGAAGAGAATAGAGACCCCAGGAGAGCACTGAGAGCAGGACAAATAGGAAGAAGACCGCTGGGTAGACCAAGAACGAGGTGGATAGACATAATTGTCAGGGATCTTGAGGATGAAATCCAAAACTTAGAGGAAGCGAGGGAAACTGGCTCGGGAGTAGAGACAGATGGAGAGAAACTGTATCAGCCTTATGCCACTGGCCAGTGGCGGGAAGATAAATCTAAATCTAATCTGTATGTATATAGCATATGTATGTTATATATGCATGTATATTTATATGCATTTATATTTACACATGTGTGTTGAAGTTTAGATTAACAAGGAAAACAGAAAGTATTTTGTCCCCGAAAATACAAGAGTTACTCGGCCGTGGAGAATCACATTGGTAATAATATAATTTTTAAATAAAAAAATTTAATTTCGGGATGCAATATGCTGAAATATTCTCTCTAAATTGTGTAGATAGTTTCATTTTGGCGATATTTATTAATATATGTTTGAAGTAATGTAAAGCCATTGGGTAAATCCTGAACTCCGCGTTCGTTATTTATTTGCAACTGCTTTTCATGCAGGTTTTGGCAAGGTATAAAAATCGTCGTCAACTTCGGCAATATTCGTTCATTAAAACCCCACGATAGGTTTTTAATCCCGAGCATCAAAATCATATTCAGTACCATTCCTCCTCTCGCATATAATATTTGGGATATTTGATTTTAGCCCTTCTCTCTCTCTCTCTCTCTCTCTTCTCTCATCTCGGGAATTTCTTTCAGAATTTTCTTTCGAACATTCCATTCACGAAATAGATTTTAGCTCTCTCTCTCTCTCTCTCTCTCTCTCTCTCTCTAAAGGATTTTCCTATTTCAAGCATTCCTTTGCGTAATATCTCTCTCTCTCTCTCTCTCTCTCTCTCTCTCTCTCTCTCATATGTCACGGACACACACACACACACACACACACACACACACACACACACACACACACACACACAGCCCATTTTCGCAGGCATTGATGATCATAGTCGTGCATTTGGGGTATCTGGAGGTGATGGGTTTCGAAGCATGTAGGTGGGCATCTGCTCAATGCCTTCTGCTTTTTCTGAGTGTTTCTGCTGCTACTGTGAATGCTTTGAATGCCCCTGACACTATGGAGGGTACCGAGTCTATGGGGCCGTATTTGGTAATGCCATCGTATGCGAAGGACGAACTGGAATGGAATGTTCTACATAGTCACAGCATTAGCTGTAACTTTGTTCGTATAATCATCACCTTTTGATTTATTCGTGATTTAATATATATATAATATATATAAATATATATATATATATAGATATATATATATATATCTATATATATTTCATGTCTTGGATAAAAGACGGGTTTTCACCAGGAGTCCAGCAATGGCCTAATAAGTAGTAATAATAATAATGATGATGATAATAATAATAATAATAATAATAATATAATAATAATAATAATAATAATAATAATAATAAAAATAAAAAATCTGGGCAATTAATTGCTATGATTCAGCTTAGGAACACGTGCATGTGGCTAATGAGTATATGCATGTGTGTATATATGTAAATATATATATAGATATATATATATAATATATATATATATATATAGTATATATATATATATATATATATATTATATAGATATATATATATATATATATATAATATATTATATATATATATAAGTCATATCACATTTCCGTGATTCATATACATATATCGAGCTACAATGTCCTTTAATATCTAATTCGCTCTACCTCGGAATTAATATATTTTCATATATGCTTAACCGAAGGGGAATTTTTTCTCGATAATAGATTTGCCTGGACCAGGGCGCGAACCTATGGATCCTTTCAAACCCAGGAACGTCAGTGAGCTTTTCCTACTACACCACCTCTCGCTGGTGGTGTAGTAGGAAAAGCTTCACTGACGTTCCTGGGTTTGAAAGGATCCATAGGTTCGCGCCCTGGTCCAGGCAAATCTATTATCGAGAAAAAATTCCCCTTCGGTTAAGCATATATGAAAATATATTAATTCCGAGGTAGAGCGAATTAGATATTAAAGGACATTGTAGCTCGATATATATATATATATATAATATATATTTATATATATATATACATACCATATATATATATATATAATATATATATATATATATATATATAATATATATATATATATGCATACATAATACAACAAGATTTGGGCAGGTCGACTCATGGCCAAACCGCTCGCGCATATACGACCGCATTCAGACCCGGAGTTCGATAATATCTAGTTTCATTCCCGTCGTTCTTTCCGTTTGATTCGAAAGTTAGATTTTATGAGTGGTAACTTGGAGTTTTTTTTTTTTTATGAAGCCTTGATGATGTCTGGCACACCGTCACGCTTCGGTGCGAAGAAGCGTTTGTCCTGCAATGCAGCAACACGGCGCAATTTATCGCATGTCGAAGAATGTTTTGTGTCGCCTCTTGTGTGCAGGAAATCTAAGACGCCTATCGATTATCATCAGGCGTTAAGGGGGCGCCTACAGCCCCCCCCCCCCCCCCCCGCCCCCCCCCCCCCCCCCCCCCCCGCGGGCAGTTTCTGGTTTGGTTTAACTTCCCCTCCCCCCACCCCTCCACACGGCGATTAGGTTAATATTTTTTTTTTTTTTTATCATTTTCGTTTCCTAAAGGTATTGTCTTTAGCTATATAACTTGTGAGCGACTGGATATCCTTTCTTATTCTAAAAACAACACTACGTAACATTGTTAGTTTCCTGAACTTATTGTTAAGTTTTTTGAGATAATTGTCCCGTTTTCTTATAAACAAAACTACATTGCATTGCAACTCTCTACCAAGAAGCAACACAGAGGCCATGATTTCAAATTTGAATGTTTCGAGCAGCATTTCTCTTGTCTTGTTTTGCAGATTCTTTTTCTTTCCAGTGTCTTGATTGAAGGCTGGTCTGTTCTCGCTACAAAGAGTCGTTGGGAACTATCTATCGCTAGATAGATAGTTCCGAAGAATATTTCGCAGTTATTTTGCAAGAAATAACTGCGTTGGGAACTATCTTTTGCTAGATAGATAGTTCCCAAGAATATTTCCCAGTTATTTCGCAAGAAATAACTGAACATCAGTTGTTTCTTGCTGCTCTGCCAATCAGTATCAAATCGACTTAGAAGTCAGTCATTGGTTCATATATCAGATTGCGTTTATATGTTATGAATCAACCTGGGTTTGTTATATTTTAGGCCACTTATGGGTTGTTAGTATATATATAAGTAAATTTATCATCTTAGAATTTGAGTATCAGTATTGAATCGAGAATTTATAGTTTCCTTTCACGAAATGCTCAAAAGCAAAGGTATTCCACTCTCTCTCTCTCTCTCTCTCTCTCTCTCTCTCTCTCTCTCTCTCTCTCTCCTATCTCTCTCTCTCTGAGTTTCTCATAAAAGAGGTATTGAGACTTTTTATTTATGCTTTCTCTCTCTCTCTCTTCTCTCTCTCTCTCTCTCTCTCTCTGAGTATCTCATAAAAGAGGTATTGAGAATTTTTATTTATGCTCTCTCTCTCTCTCTCTCTCTCTCTCTCTCTCTCTCTCTCTCTCTCATGAAGAAAGTATTCAGAACCTCTATTTATGTAAACAGTCATTATGGTTTCTGCCATTCCCATTGTCGTCTAGGTAAAAACGCCCCTGGTCAGACATCGAGATAAAGGACTAAAAAGACCCGCCCCCCCCCCCTTATAAAATAGGGTAGGTGGGGGCGGGGTTGTGGGGTGGAAGGGGGTTGGGGGATGTTGTGGGGGAGGGTGGTTGGTGGCCCATCAAGTGGGGGAATGCTCCGTTTTTATGGTCACCCATTGGATTTTGTTTATACCGTAGGCAGTATAAGGGTGTCATTATGCCTAATTGCCTGTGCGCCATAATTTGTAGATTGCTTTGTTGTTTTAAGCTAATCACGAGAGAGTACAGACACACATACACTTTATATATGTATGTGGGGGTGTGTGATGTGTGTGTGTGTGTGCGTGTATGTGTGAATAAACAGGAGAAAAGCGCTTGGTACTGACACCTTCTGCCTACCATTTTCCCGTGGTATTCCTCTATATAATGAGATGAGGTCACGTGCATCTACTGTGAGTTTTTATGCATTTATATTATTATTATATATATATATATATATATATATTATATATATATATATATATATATATCATTCGAGCTACAAATGTCCTTTAATATCTAATTCGCTCTACCTCGGAATTGATATATTTTCATATATGTACTGAAGGGGAATTTTTAGTTGATAATAATTTCGTTCCCTCATGGGATCAAACCACCGTCCAGTGGACGGGAACGAAATCAGAACGGACAGTGACGTTATCAAATCGGCCAACAGAGAGGCTATAAGTTATATCAATTCTGACCATTACAAATCACCATCGAACTCGGTGTTATTTCGTAATTAGAATCGATATGAAACCCCCTCAACCATGTTAGCCAATTCGAACATTTGACCCACATAGCCTTGTTATGAATAATTATCACATCATGATGGGACGAAATTATTATCAACTAAAAATTCCCCTTCGGTACACATATGAAAATATATCAATTCCGAGGTAGAGCGACTTAGATATTAAAGGACATTTGTAGCTCGAATGATTTATATGAATCACGGTGATGTGATAATTATTCATTCAGGCTACGTGGGTCAAACGTTCGAATTGGCTAACATGGTTGAGGGGGTTTCATATTGATTCTAATTATGAAAACACCGAGTTCGACGGTGATTTGTAATGGTCAGAATCGATATAAACTTATAGCCTCTGTTGGCCGACTTGATAACGTCACTGTCCGTTCTGATTTCGTTCCTGTCCACTGGACAGTGGTTCGATCCCATGAGGGGACGAAATTATTATCAACTAAAAATTCCCCTTTGGTACATATATGAAAATATATCAATTCCGAGGTAGAGAGAATTAGATATTAAAGGAAATTTGTAGCTCGAATGATTTATATGAATCACGGTGAGGTGATAATTATATATATATATAATATATATAATATATATATATAATCTATATATATATATATATATATATATAATATATATTGACGAGGAAGGATTGAAGGACTAGACCAAGCGCTTTCGTGTATTTTTCACGCTGCCTCAGCGTCCAGTGATAAAAAAGAAAATCATTATTATGTTACAAAGACACCTTTTGTTGGTGTGGTTGTGGTTGCACGCATTCATGTGTTGAAACAAACTGCTTGAATTATTATTCGACGTTCTGACATTATATTCATTTTGTTTCAATCTTGTTTCGAGGTCCTTTCCCACTTCGTGTCACCTCACCTTGAATTGGAAAGAAACGAAAGAGAGATATTCTGCAAACACACCACGAAACGGAACATTCAGTCCTGTATAATAAAAAAAAATAAAAAAAAAATCGTGTAGATTTGACCAACATCAGCCACGGGATGTACAAACTGGATGAAGTACATGTAAACAACATTTTCAGACAGTTTTTGAACAGTCGTACGATAGTTTTTATGTTTATGTACTGTTACCACTAAGGTGTCTTTTTTTTATTTTTATTTTTATTTATTTATTTATTTTTTGTATCACTTGACCCTGAGGAGGTGTGGAAACTACGCGAAAGCGCTGGGTCAACTCTTTTCATTCCTTCCTCCAGCTCTACGACGATACACACGCATACACACTACAATATACACACTTTCCGTGCATACAGTGTAGTAGAATGTGACTCCAAAAAACGTGAATTTATTTATCGGTCGAATGGACTGTCTCCCTCCCTCCTCAGAATACAGTTTTAATTGAGAAAGGGAGGTGCCCCTTTTCGATAGCAAACTAAATTTTTGAGATTTACCAAATCTCTCTCTCTCTCTCTCTCTCTCTCTCTCATCATATATATAATATATATATATATATATATATATATATATATATATATATATATAGTATGTATGTGTGTGTGTGCGCGCGCGCGTAGAAAAGATTCCTTTACTTAAGGAAAAGACGCAAAATACTTTTTTTTTTTAATCATTTTATTGGGAAAAACAGTTCAGCTCCTGATTGGTTGGTTTTGCAGTTATACCTCCATAGCCAGACTTGAAGGGTATGTCTGGGTATACTGATTAAACCATTAAAAACCAAGCCTCCGGGAATGAGGTAGGCAAAGAATTATTGCAGCTTCTTTAGTAATGTAGAACTGTTATTTGTTAGGTATAATTAGTTATATTAATTGCACCATTTGATGCTGCCCCTTATGACAAAGCATCTGATCGAAGAGGGAGGGAAGGAGGAAAAAGTATGAGAGACGACAGATAGAAATTGCTTGCAAAACAAGGGACACAGAACGAAAGAAGATGTTATCAAGAGTGAAATGATCCCAAGTTGATAAACGAGACGGATTTACAACTCATTTAAATAATGTTTACTCGGTAGGGAATTTATTTTTAGACCCTTTGTGCGGTTGATAAATGAACAGAAGGACTGAAAGGGCGAAGGAAATGTAATACCTGTGGACAAAGAAGTATTATGTCGAGGGGAGAGGAAATGAGACGGTTTTTGGTCGTTCAAAATAAAGTTGAAGTATTACTGAAGGTGTGGTCTCAGCTGGTGAGGAATTGGTTCGTTTTGTGCTCTGAGATTGGTTGCCTACGTAGATTGTGTGAGGTGGTTGCTTCAGCTCTCTCTCTCTCTCTCTCTCTCTCTCTCTCTCTCTCTCTCTCTCTCTCTGCATTGATTGCGATGAAAAACAAGTTGTAAATCGTATAATCAAGGCCACCAAAAATAGAACTACCTTTCGGTGGGCTCGATATAGTGCTGTAAGTGCTGCGGCCCATGAAACTTTAAGCACGCCCCGGTGATGGGCTGTCCGATATCGTCTCCAGACGCACGATTATGGCTAACTTTAACCTTAAATAAAGTTAAAACTACTGAGGATGGAGGGCTGCAATTTGGTATGTTCGATGATTGGGGGGTGGGTGATCAACATACCAATTTGCAGCCCTCTAGCCTCAGTAGTTTTTAAGATCTGAGGGCGGAGGGAAATAGTGCGGGCGGACAGGCAAAGCCGTCCCAGTAGTTTTCTTTTACAGAAAACTAAAAAAGATATATGGAAACTGCAGGACCTTGTGTCTAGAATCTCGAGAAGAATGTGAAATATGGTGTTTGGAAGCATAACGCGATAAAGACAAAATTAATCTTGGTCAGTCAGGTAATGAAATATGTGTCCTGTGGTCTCTAGAAATGTATGAGAATGATTTTGTATTCGAATCATGAAGCGTTTAGAGTAACTTTAAAGAAAGATTAAAGGAAATTAAAGAAAGATTAAAGGAAAATCAAGGTTAACCTTTCGAGTTGGTGAATGATATTGGGAAATATTCTTATGTATTTTATGTAAACTTGATCGAAAAGACGTAATCATTCGAAATTCATGGAATGTGGTGGAGATAATATTAAATGAGAAGTAGTAACTGATAATGAGAGCGCCTCAGTGGCGTGGTCGTTATGGTGTTGGCGTACGACCTTGGCGCCCGCCAGTTCGATTCTCGGGCATTCCACTGATGTGTGAGAGATGTGTATTTCATGTGATAGAAGTTCACTCTCGACGTGGTTCGGAAGTCACGTCAAGCCGTTGGTCCCGTTGCTGAATAACCACTGGTTCCATGCAACGTCAAAACACCGTACAAACAAACAGACTAACAAACTGATAGTGCGGCTGGGGCTGAACTTTAAAAAAACAAGAGAAAAAAGGGAATATTGAA
>NC_061110.1:92313585-92331085 GCF_015104395.2 Macrobrachium nipponense | reverse complement strand
CTTTTGTGGTGGTCGTCAGCCTTAGTCGGGTTACATTCCAAGTGGCTTTTGGGAAGGAAGGAAGGAAGGGCGGGCTTTTGGGTGCTGGGTGGGGGTCGTGGATGGGGTGGGTGGGAAGGTTGGCGAGGAATTAGAGTGCAGTGGAGGGTAGCAAGAAGGAAGCCTGCCATATATATATATATATATATATATATATATATATATATATATATATATATATATATATATATTAGTTATGTTATGGTTATTTCCTCTGTATATTATGAACAGCAATACTGAACTGTAATGTAGGATATACTGATGACATAAAACAATAATTCAAGTTGTGTTGATGTAGCTGATGACGGCTTTTATTTATTTATTTATTTATTTTGCATTTAGTGACTGCAGTCAGGGTTGAATGAGTTACTCTTCATGTCACGAAGAAAAAAAAACTATGTTTATATTTTGCTGATAAAGCCATCTTATCAACGAGCCCCTTATCGTAGATCTGAGCCATCGTAGGCTGGATTCATTCACTGAATTCCTGATTGACTGATTTTGTGAATGGCTCACTCACGGCGACCCAACATGACCTGAGGTCAGTGGAGATGGAGCTGGATAAGGAGACTGCTCCTCTCTCTCTCTCTCTCTCTCTCTCTCTCTCTCTCTCTAACATGACCTTGAGGTCAGTGGAGATGAAGCTGATGGAGACTGGTCTCCTCTCTCTCTCTCTCGTCTCTTCCTCTCTTCTCTCTCTCTCTCTCTCTCTCTCTCTCTCTCTCAGGCCTCCTACTTCTCCTATTGATTATCGGAACTTGAAATCAGATTCTCCTTTTCCATCCTCTCTTCATTATGTGAAGGTTCGGTTTTATCTTACTCGAGGACTTGCCTCTGGGTTGGTATATGTCGCTGGTACAGGGTGATTACTATTCTTTTATGGAGTGGTTCACTGTGTATATTTCGTTAAGAATTGGGTGTTATGTTTTTTTTTTTTTTTTTTTTTTTTTTCAAGTGGGAGTGTTTTTATTAAGAACATGGGTGCTATTTTTTTTTAAGTCGATGCTATTTTATTAAGGACTGTTTTTTTTTTTTTTTTTTTTCAAGAAGCAGTTGCATTTTTTTTTTTTTTTTTGACAATTTCTGGTGGCTTGTTTTTGTAAGAAGTTGTTGTTTTTTCTTATTTTTGGTTCAGAAGTTGTTGCTAATACTTCTTTTTTTTTTTTTTTTTTTTTTTAAGAAATGGGTGTAATTAATTTCTTATTTGAAAATGGTTGCTGTGTTTTTTTTTTCCTTTTAAGAAGTGAGTGCTAATTAATTTTTTTTATTTTTTTGTATGGTCACTCCAGTAAGTTCTTCGTTTGATTTTAATTCTGTAGTGTGGCTCTCTCTCTCTCTCTCTCTCTCTCTCTCTCACACACACACACAAACAATGATTACCGTGAAAGCATGCATACCTTTAAAACAATTTCCATTAATAGCTTGAGCAAACAGCGCCCGAATAATTATTCAAATGAAAATTCAAAATATTTTTCTCAGTATTATTGTTGTTGTTGTTGTTGTTGTTGTTGTTGTTCATATATTGATTTCAAACTTTGTGTTGCGTGCGAAAACGTCGTCCATTGTTTATATTTGTCAGTGATGTATTTCAGGTAATATATTCGCTTGTTGTATCCTATGCTTGAATTCACGTCGTTTCTGATAATAGGTTTACCTCTCTCTCTCTCTCTCTCTCTCTCTCTCTCTCTCTCTCTCTCTCTCTCTCTCTCTCCGGTAAAGGATTCAGTGTTTAGCAAATGTCCAGCTTTGCATTGTGGATAGATTAAACCTAATGAGGTCTTATGCAATATTAAAGATGATAAAATAGTTGATTTCTTAAGTTTTTGAATAAAGGATTAAATATGGGGAAAGATTAGTACGGTACAAGAGAGAGAGAGAGAGAGAGAGAGAGAGAGAGAGAGAGAGAGAGAGAGCTGTTGTGTGGCCATACACTATTAAAGAAGATGAAATAGGCTGATTTGATAAATATAGAAAAAAGGAACAGCATAAAAAGCAGAAATTTAGCAAAATGCTGGAGAGAGAGAGAGAGAGAGAGAGAGAGAGAGAGAGAGAGAGAGAGAGAGCTTCAAGGGTAGTAAAGAAGAAAGAAAATAAGTATAACAAAGTAAGCACGCCCAGAATGAATGAGGCGAAGAGAAGGGAAGCAGGCTATAGAATTTCCGTTTTATTTGGGTTCTTCCTTCCTGTAGAGGTCGCGTGAGCTGCTGAGAGAGAGAGAGAGAGAGAGAGAGAGAGAGAGAGAGAGTGAGGACGGGAGAGATTGAATGAGAGAGAGAGAGAGAAGGGGGTGGGTGTTGGGGGCCCAGGGGTGGGGAGGGTCCTGGATGGAGGTGATAGCATCCTCCCCAGGAGGTGACTGCATGGGTAGCGCTCGTATATATATTTCCCGTCCATTGTGTCAGGTCACGTTTGACAATGGAGCATTGAAACCTCTGTCGCCAATTTTGGAGGATTATTTATAACGGAAAATCCCTGGATTCTGGGAAGGGTCCCTTGAGGAGTCGTTGGTGGTGCGTGCGCATTGTTGTTCTGTTTTGTTTGTTTGTTTATTTATGTCAAAGGTCTAATATTTGCTCTCCCGAAGTATATCGTCGTGTGGTATGTCGTTGTAATAAACACAATGCCTTTCTTCAGGACTTTTCGGATTTTTTTTTCTTATACGCTTGTCACCACAAACCCTGAGATCCAAGCGAAAGAATAATTTTTTTCATCCGTCCGTAGTATTAAAACGCCGTTACGTCAAACCTTTGCCATGAAACATCATTCTGATCAACCGGATGCTGGTTCGAAGCCTGTTGGGGACTTCAGAATTACTTAATATTCTTGAATTTTGGATCTCATGCTTTATAGTGACGATTGTATCGAGGAAGTTTGAAGAATTCGAGAAGTCGAGAGGACATTGTGGTTATGTCTGTTACACACATATCTGGTCAAAAGTGATAGGTATAGATTCTATATAGTGTATATATATCCTTGCGTGGTGCATCCTGTAGGGGGTTAGCTCTCACCTACTTTCATTTTTTTTTACTGTACCTCCGTCCATGTTCTCTTTCTTCCATCTCACTTTCATATTGCAGCTGCTTTGAGGTTTTCCTCCTGTTACGCCTTTCAAATGACCTCAGTCCTAAATCTTATATTCTATTCCTTTACAAATTTCTTCTCCTCGTCCTTCCTCTTCAAGTTTGTCTCATCTCCTGCAAATAAAGATGATAAAAATAGATCACTCGACGTAAGTTCACTCTTCCCAGTGGATTCTCGGAGGCCGCATATATATATATATATATATATATATATATATATATATATATATATATATATATATATAGCGCCACAGCGGCGTAGTTGGTATGGTATTAGCGTTCCACCTCGGTGGTCGCGGGTTCGATTCTCGGCCATTCCGTTGAGGAGTGAGAGATGTGTATTTCTGGTGATAGAAGTTCACTCTCGACGTGGTTCGGAAGTCACGTAAAGCCGTTGTCGTTGGTCCCGTTGCTGATTAACCACTAGTTCCATGCAACGTAAAAGCACCATACAAACAAACTATATATATATATATATATATATATATATATATATATATATATATATATATATATATTATATATCTTTGTTTTTCCCTCTTCATTTTCCAGAATACGCTTCTTTCGCTAAATAACTTCCGTATGACCTAAGTTGGCCTCGCTTTTTACGGCGGGTCTCGCTAAGGCCAAGCGGCTTTTCCCTCGTATTTTTGTAACTTTGCAGTTGAGCCCTTATGCCCAAACTTTGGCAGCAGCAGCATTAGCGGTGCAAAAGGGGAGTGCATACTCTTTCTTTGCCATTTTCTTAAATCCGGGTCGTGTGTTTTTATTCCTTTTTATAATGAAGGATTCTCTGTGGATTAGCATTAACTCTTTACTTCTTCGTCAACTGTAGTTATCTTTTATTCCATCGCAGTTGTTGTGGTTGTTTTAACTCCCTCAGGAAGAGCCAGAAAATGCCCATCCTTAGGTATCCTCGTTGTAGGAGGATGTCATATGTGAGGATAGCGCCTCAGTGGCGTGATCGGTACGGTCATGCCCTGCCACCTCGGTGGCCGCGAGTTCGACTCTCGAGCATTCCACTGAGAGGTCAGAGATGTGTATTTCTGGTGATAGAAGTTCACTCTCGACGTGGTTCGGAAGTCACGTAAAGCCGTTGGTCCCGTTGCTGAATAACCACTGGTTCCATGCAACGTAAAAACACCCATACAAACAAACAAACAAACATAATGTGAGGATGAAAAATAAAGAAAGTATTTCTCATATAGCAAATCCTACAACAATTTCTATGAGTTGGAAATCCTGGGAAGAAGAGGATATGACTCTTCTCTTTTTTAGTATCTTTGGATATTACTCTTCTTCTTTATTTCAGTATCCATGCAGCTTTGAAAGCACTTTTAATCCAGGAGAGTAAGACAAAAATATCGTCTCTTTCTCCAGCAAACATAAAAGAAGTAAAAAAAAACTTTTCTGAGAGTATTGGCGTTGGGAATTCGTTCGATTGATGGCTGGCTTGATCTGACGGTGCAGGAGCCAGTCAGGTAAAGGTGAGTCCTGCAATAGAAAGTTGGGAGTGAAAAGGAATATGCAAGAGAGAGAGAGAGAGAGAGAGGAGAGAGAGAGAGAGAGAGAGATTTAGGAAGAGAAAGAGAGACAGACAGACAGAGAGAAAGAGTGAGAGATTGGGAGAGAGAGATCTTGAGAGATTTAGGGAGAGAAAGAGATAGGGACAGAACGAGAGAGAGAGAGAGAGAGAGAGAGATATTTAGGAAGAGAAAGAGAGAGAGATAGAGAGAAAAAGAGAGAGATTGGGAGAGAGAGATCTAGAGAGATTTAGGGAGAGAAAGAGATAGAGGACAGAACGAGAGAGAGAGAGAGAGAGAGAGAGAGTGAGAGAGATTTAGGAAGAGAAAGAGAGACAGACAGACAGAGAGAAAGATCCTTACCTTACAGACCTTACATCTTGTTCGGGTTGCCCCAGGTCCCTCAGTGTGAGGCACCTCTAATGTCTACCAGAGAGTTGCTAGTACATCTTCCGGTATATTTTGCATCTTCCAATCTTGGATGGTCTGGGATGCAGTTTAGATATTTGTCGAGCTTATTCTTAAACACATCTACGCTCACTCCTGATATATTCCTCAGATGAGCTGGCAACGCATTGAATAGACGCTGCATTATCGATGCTGGTGCGTAGTGGATTAATGTCCTGTGTGCTTTCCTTATTTTTTCCTGTATGTTTTGGGCACTATTAATCTACCTCTGCTTGCTCTTTCTGATATTTTTAGTTCCATGATATTTTCTGCTATTCCTTCTATATGTTTCCAGGCCTGAATTATCATGTAGCGTTCTCTTCTCCTTTCTAGACTATATAATTTTAAGAATTGTAGTCTTTCCCAGTAGTCTAGGTCCTTAACTTCTTCTATTCTAGCTGTAAAGGACCTTTGTACACTCTATATTTGTGCAAATATCCTTTTGATAGTGTGGGTACCATATCATATTGCAATATTCAAGTGGAGGCTACGAACATATGTTTTATAAAGCATAATCATGTGTTCAGCTTTTCTTGTTTTGAAGTGCCGTAACAACATTCCCATTTTTGCTTTACATTTTGCCAACAGAGTTGCTATTTGTTCATTGCATAACATGTTCCTATTCATCATCACACCAAGGTCTTTAACTGCTTCCTTATTTGTGATGGTCCCTCATTATTAGGTCCCTTATATGCATATAGCTTTCTTTCTCTGTCTCCATAATTTATTGATTCAAATTTATCAGAGTTAAATACCATCCTATTTACCTCTGCCCAATCATATACTTTGTTAAGGTCTCTTTGTAGAGCGTTCCTATCTTCATCACAAGTAATTTCTCTACTTATTCTTGTGTCATCTGCGAAACTACTCACTACCGAATCCTTAACATTATTGTCTATGTCTTCAATCATAATAACAAACAGTATTGCAGCTAACACCGTACCTTGCGGCACACCGGATATTACCTTGGCTTCATCCGATTTTTCGTCGTTTGCAATAACTATCTGTTTTCTGTTGTGTAAAAATTCTTTTAACCATCTTCCTACTTTATCCACGATATTGTGTTTTCTAATTTTCTTCGCTAATATATTATGGTCTACTTTATCAAAAGCTTTTGCAAAGTCTAAATAAACCACATCTGTTTCATTTCCGCTTTTCATATTTTTGAATATGTTCTCACGGTGGACTAAACAGTTGGGTTTTGTGTACTTTTTCCGGGTACGAAAACCATGTTGTCCTTTATTAAACAAATTATTTTTTATTAAATGTTTCATAATATTTTTCTTCATTACCCTTTCATACACTTTCATAATATGTGATGTTAGACTCACAGGCCTATAATTACTTGCCTCTAGTCTTGATCCACTTTTGAAAGTAGGGGTAATATATGCTAATTTGTGCTCATCATAAATCTTGCCTGTATCTACACTTTGTCTTAATAATATTGCAAGTGGCTTTGCGATAGAATGAACTACTTTCTTTAACAAAATAGCAGGAATTCCATCAGGCCCTGCAGCAGCTCCATTTTTAATTTCATTAATAGCCTGCACAATATCAGCTTCATAATATCTATGTCAGCTAAATATTCACTATTTTCATCCCTTACTTCTATATCATTATCTTCATTATCGATTCTAGGGGTGAATTCTCTCTTATATCGTTCTGCCAGTATGTTGCAAATTTCCTTTTTTTCATTCGTTAATCTCCCTTCAATTCTCAGAGGGCCTATTTCTATTCTTCTTTTATTCATCTTCTTCGCATATGAGTATAATAGTTTGGGGTTTTGCTTGATATTTAATAGGGTTTTTTCTTCCAAGTCCCGTTTTTCATTTTCTTTTGATTGTATAATCTTTTGTTCTGCATTTTCTATCTTACTTTTTAGTTCTATAACTTTCCATGCATTTTTTTCTTTTGCAAGACCTTTTTTTCCACTTTCTGATTTTCTGGAACAAGATCCTTCTGTCTCTTGGTATGCATGAATGATGTTTACTTTTCTTCTTCGGTATATATTTTTCCACTATCTCCAATATTTTATATAATATCTCCGTATTTACCCTTATGTCATCACTTACGAAAATGTTATCCCAATCTTGTTTAATTCTTCATTAATTTTGACCATTTTATATTTACTGTAGAAAATGTTATCCCAATCTTTGTTTAATTCTTCATTATTTTCTGACCATTTTTTATATTTTTACTGTAGAAGTTGTATTTTCCATATCCTTCCCACTTTTTCATTTCTTGCTTATCTCTCATTTTCACTTGCTTTGGAATGAACTGTTAATTCTATGACATTATGGTCTGAAATACTCGCATTATAAACTATTATTTCTTAACATAATTCATCTCGTTCACAAATACTAGGTCTAAAGTTATCCTTTCCTTGTTGGCAGGTGATTTATTTGTTGAATGTTGTATTCTAGTAGCATATCTAATAGCTTTTCAAATTGCCTTTTATCTTCTGCACTACTATTACTCTCTTTTTTATATGTATAAGTACAACACAATCTCCTATTCGTTCTTTTCCATTCTACGAAAGGAAAGTTGAAGTCACCAGATAGGAGAATAGTCCAGTCCTTGTGATTTCTACATATATCATCCAATTTTCAATTATTAAGTCAAACTCTTTAGTATTAGGAGGTCTATATATTACTATGTTCATCAATTTTTCAGATTCAAATTCTACCGCTATTAGTTCACATTCTGAGTTACTATATTTCTCATATATTTTTCCTTGTTTTTTGTCTTTCCCATATATTGCGGTTCCCCCTTGATTCCTATTTTTTCTATCTGATCTATAAGTTTGGAACCCTTTTATTTGATCATCATTCCCAGTCTCTTGGGAATACCAGGTTTCACTTATATTCATTATATCTATTTTCTTTTCATTTTGGGTTAGTTCTTCTAAGTACTCTATTTTTCTTTTTTAGTTACTCGTAACTAAACCCTGCGCATTCATCACTATGATGGTTTGCGTGTTTTCTCCTTCATTTAATACTGGTAGTAATAAGGATTTTCCCATGTCTCTTTCCTGTTCTGGTATGTTGTTCTTTTTTTCATTTCCAGAAATTCTGACATTAAAAAATCCAACTTTTCCATAATATTTGATCTTCCTTCATCATAATTATTCTTTTATTTTGTCTTGAATCTGCAATTTTCTCCGTTTCTCTGCAATATCCTCTTGCATAATAAATACAGTTATTATCTCTTGAGTAGAATTTCGGAGCTGATGCTTTGAAATTTTTTGCTGACACCTCTGCATATCTCATTGGTGGTTTGCTTTTCTCTTTTACCTGATATTCTTGATTTCTCTCTTTATTTGTTTCTTTCTTATTTTGGATTTTATTACTTGGTTGGTTATTTATTTGATTATGATTCATGGCTACAGGGTGATATATTTGCATTTTTTGTCGAACTTACATCCTTTTCCTTCTTTTAGGTTTTTACATATTTTTGGATGCAGATCTCTGCAATCATCCCCATATCCATCTAAGTATGCACATTTACCATATATTTCATAGTTTTGACATATCTTAGGATGTTTGTAGTAACATCTTTCTCCAAATCTGCAATTCCCTCTTTTCAAAAGGTTGCAGATTTTGTCTTTCTTGTCTATTTTTTCCTCTTTCCCGTCATTGTATAGATCTGGGTAGAGCCTCTTCGGGATTTGCTTTTCTGTTGTCATATCGTAATTTATTTCTTCGTAGGTATGCTGCTTTATTGCCTCATATGTAGTCTCAATGAGTATCTCTGCATCCATACTTTTATCTTGTTCTTTGTTTTCCTTATTTTTTTCTGTCATTTCATTTTTGTTTACTTCTCTTCCGTCCTCTTCTTCTTTTTCTTCTTCTTCTCCTCTTCCTCTTCTTCTTCATCCTCAACTATTTGTACATTCAATCTTGATTTAATAACATTGTCTATCCATGATAGACATGTTGAACAAAAAATTCTTGTATCTTTTCTCAAATCTTGTATTACCTCAGCACACTGTGGATGGGTCGGAATGTTGCATGCAGCACATTTTCTGATTAGGTTTTTGTGGATTGACTATGCTATACCAAACCTTACACAGTTTGCATGCTTTTGGCATTCTTTTCCTAATGCATCAATTAGGATATTCACAAGATTCACCTTATTCATTTCTTTGTCGGAATATGTTGGTTTATGTATATTTTCTTTATGAGTCTCTTGACCACTTGGATTTTATTTGGAACTTCTTCAATTATTTTCAAGATGTTTTCATTAGATTTGTTCCAGTTTGAAGGATTATATCCTTCTAATATATCTATGAATGCTTTTGTATCTTTTTGGTTAGGACTGTTGCTGATTTCATAGATGAGAAATGCCAGTTCCCTTCCTGCTACCTCATCGTATTGCGAATCTGCTAAACACGCCAAATTACGCCACCTCTTCCCGCAGTTGGAACTTACTGCCATCTTGTTCTGTTTTATAGTATTACACTTGATAAACTAACTTAGAAGACGCTTTATCCTACTATTTTCACACTAATCTTATCATCGATAGTTCACGAACACTTCTAGATCTCAAATTCTAGTCGTATGTTAAACTTGTGATATCTGTTGATTAATCTGACTTCACACGGGTACGTCTCACCAAGCAAGATGGCTAGAGAGATCTAGAGAGATTTAGGGAGAGAAAGAGATACGGACAGAACGAGAGAGAGAGAGAGGAGAAATAGGACGAGAAATAGAGAGATTTAGGGAGAGACACATTGGGGAGAGAGAGAGAGAGAGAGAGAGAGAGAGAGAGAGAGGAGAGAGAGAGAAGAGGAGCGCTAAACAAGGAAAAACTTCAGGACAGGGGTCTCATCACATCCGGGACTTGTCTTGTCTTGATTCACTGTGCCGGGGTCGACTCGAGGGGAAAGTGGAGGCCTCCTCCCCCGGAGCTTAGAGGGATTGGGTTAGCCTCCATTTTTATGGAAGCTGGGCTGGGCTTAAGTGAATGGAGTGTTTATTGGAAGTAGTGCAGGAATTCGGTTATACGATAACTGGACTGCAGAGTTGGAAGAGATGACATAATTTGGCATTAAATCACTTTCCACACCGGAGCTTCCCAAGCAGAAGAGATTTATTATTATTATTATTTTTTCGCACTTTAATTCCTTATCACATTTAAAAGCGACATAAAACTTATTAGTGATGAATGCTTTGCAGGAACCACTGCACCATATTATAGTGCCATCATTTCTTCAAGCGTTAAATTTAGGGCCATTAGACCTGAATCTTTGCACCATTTTCGGTATCCTATGTGCGTTTGAAGCATTATTGGTTTTCCTCATGCCTGAACATTTTTTCTGCATATTCATTTCGTTATATTTGATGTGATTGCTTCATTTATTTCTCGGAGGACTGTCTTATCCTCCCCTTTGGGAAGGGTTGTATCGTCCTCATGCATTATGGGTAATTCAGGGCTAAAAGTAAATTCCTGAGGGAATGTCTCAGTAGGACTCTATCCTACGGAAACATTCCTTGCGAATACAAATCACAATCCTTCAGTGGTGAGGTACAGTATCCTCCATTAAGCAAAGAAAAATAAAACAAAGCGTATTAGACGTTTGGTGATAATAACGTATTGGAGGAACGTCATGATTTCCTATACGAAGTTGTGACTAGAAATAATAGTTTAACTGTTTGGTAGGATCAGGATACTGATCTTTTTCTTTGTCAGACTTCTCTCTCATTTATATTTTCTTTGTTACTCTGTTCACGGAGAGAGAAGGGGAGAATGATTGATTTATAATAGGGTATTCGAAAATCTCCATTGGTAATTTCTCTCTCTCTCTCTCTCTCTCTCTCTCATCTCTCTCTCTCTCTCTCTCCTCTCTCTCTCTCTCTGTTTTCATACCTATTCCTGTTTTAGTGTTTTTACCTCATCCTGCCATCTACATAACTTTCCTTTTGCTCTAAGGAAACTATTGTTAGAAATAGCTTACCTCCGAATTGAAAACGATCACTAGCTGTGTCTTTTACGTTAATTTCCGTTTGTTCTGAAGTGGTATAATCCGCAGAGTCCGCAATGCTTATATATATATATATATATATATATATATATATATATATATATATATATATATATATATATATATATATATATATTTATCCATGGCGTTTATCGCATATTTCTTTATGATTCAGCCACTTCAGTCACTATGAGTGTACGTCGCTTAAACACGTCATTTTGCAAGCAAGGGCGAGAATGCATAGGACTGTGGACAGCTACAACAAAACGCATTGCAGATGCGCGCCTTTTATAGTTTTTTACTCTCTCTCTCTATCTCTCTCTCTCTCCTCTCTCTCACTTTTTAACTTTTTAAATTTCACGTGATTTATTATCACCAAACGAATAAAAAACGGAGGAACGAAGATGAGAGAAAAAAAAAGGTATTCATTCGAAAATAACAAAAGAGACAGTAGAAGTCGGATTAAGTAATACACCGATCATTCCTAATTGCCAGGTAAATTGGTAATTAGGCTTAAAGGTACCCTGGGGAACAGTTCTTAAAATTATAGGTAAATTAAATGGATAGTCTGAACCTTCTTTATTTCGGTATTGCGTGACTCTCTGCATTCAACGGATATTATCATTAGACCAAAATGATAACTCTAATATGCAGAGTCGAGTTATGATGGTTTTATATTATATTAATTATTTTTTTATTTTTGTTCGCTTGAGCGCCTTCCGTTTTATCAGCGGAACTTTTTTTAGTAAGATAATTCTTCTCCAGCTTCCGCCATATAAATGACTAATTGATATGTGTAGTAAAAGAAAAAAAATGGAAATGAAGTGATAAGGGTAGTAACGTAAATAAAAAGAAAAAAAAACTGGAAATGATTTTTTCTAAAGAAGACGAACATTATTTGAGGAATGGCGTATGACTTTATTTAATTGATTGATTGATTTTTTTATTTTTATTTTATTATTTTTTTTGTCCTCGGGCAAACGGCGTGCGTGGGTGTGCTCTAATTAAAAGCGTTTCTCACCCATTCATATTTTTAAAAAATATCGCCGCGATCTCTGAAAAAAAAAAAAAAAAAAAAAGATGTTTACTGAGCGTGAAATTGCGTGGGAGGAGGCGGACGGGCCGGGGAGGGTTTATGGGGGGGGGGGGGGGGGGGGGTGGGGGGGGGGGGCTGCAAACGCGCCTCCCTCCACACACGTATTTTGAAATTAAGTGTCCTTCTGTCGGTGGCTCAACAGTCCATAATCGTTCTCTTTTTAATTAAATACTTAAGTACGTTCTGAATAAAATGCTTTCTATTAACACTCATACTACTACAGTTTATGTAATAAAAAAAAATCCTCCATTATAAAGGAAATTATATTACTATGTAAAATAAAAATGCACCTCCTTTTGGATTTTACATAGCAATATAGTTTACTATATAATCGTGCATTTTTATTTCACAAACTGATTTTCACGAGATTGTGAATTCCTTTGCAATACCACCACATTTACTACTTCTACTATCATTGCATTATAAGCAGGCAGTCTCGCTGGGAAATAGATGATGAATACAAATTTCTAGTTTCTGGGGGCGGTTTGAACCGCTGACCTGTGAATTCTTGGGTCAGCGCCATGATCCACTCAGCCACGGAGAAATGTAAATGGCTGTAACGTTGGCCTGGTAAATCACAAACCTCCTCAAAGAGGGACTTCAGTCATATTATTTATTATTATTATTATTATTATTATTATTATTATTATTATTCGCGGAAAGATAACTATGTGTACATCAACAGAATGGGTATTTGGTTCCGTATTTCAAACTTGTCATAACTTTATATTTTCTATGTATTTAACTTCATAGGTCGTAAGCTTGCTATCTTTGTGAGATTGTAACTTTATGTATATATATATATATAGATATATATATATATATATATATGTGTGTGTGTGTGTGTGTGTGTGTGTGTGTGTGTGTGTGTGTGTGTGTGTGTGTGTGTGTGAATTAGACATCTGTGAGCACAGGAGCGAATCGGAAATCTTGATTTACATTTATGAAAATATCAGGTCAGCTCGCCTTTTTGAGAGGAGCAAATCTTTTCAGTTATTTATTATATGAAAGTAGACATATTGGGCTAATTTTTTTTTATTCTAAGAAATTACGGCATATTGTACTTGAAATATTATTGAAATACTGTAGTATCAATGAAACTGCATCCTGACTAGTGAAAGAGCAAAGTCGATTTGTCCTGGTTTGGAATCTGTTAGAGGAAAAGATAAGGATTGGTTATGTTTATGTCTCTCTAATAGTTTCCTTAGGACGTATTTAAGAGAGAGAGAGAGAGAGAGAGAGAGAGAGTTTATCGATGGTCATTCAGAGTTTTCCCGGGCAATGCTGGGTTGGTCAGCTAGTGGCGAATGAATATAAAGTACACAATTCAATAATGCATAATACGGTTATCATGTTGTGGGATGGGAATCCATTAGAGGAAATAAGGATTAATTATTGTGATAAATATTTGTTTCCTTAGAGTGTATTTAAGAGTGAATGAATGTAAGATATAAACCACAAATAAACGTATAATACGGTAATCGTATTGAGGGATAAAACTGGGCCATGAAGTGAAGGGTTTGGTGAGCCTGAAAATATATATAAATTTTTTTTGCGGAAGAACCAGTTCGTTGTGACTCGGCAGATTTTTTTTACCAGGTTCGTTGACTTGAATTGATTATACCTTACGAGGGAAATTGAATCTTTGGGAGTTGACTCGAGAATTGATAATCTCACGACGAAGACTCCATTACGGGAAGTCGATGTGAGAAAGAAAAGTTCCCTTAATGTGGAGAAGTTTGTTGCAGTAAATAATCCTATGTGCACTCAGAAAGATACTTTATTATTATTATTATTTTTTTTTCACAGTCCTTCAATTCGACTGAGTGGTATTCATAGTGTGGGGTTCCGGGTTGCATCCTGCCTCCTTAGGAATCCATCACTTTTCTTACCATGTGCGCCATTTCTACGAGCACACTCTTCTGCATGAGTCCTGGAACTACTACAGCCTCTAGTTTTTCCAGATTCCTTTTCAGGGATCTTGGGATCGTGCCTAGTGTTCCTATGATTATGGGTACAATTTTCACTGGCTATCCCATATCTTTCTTATATCTATTTTCAGGTCTTTCTCTTCAATTCTGGTGTCCCATGGTGTTATTATTATTATTATTATTATTATTATTATTATTATTATTATTATTATTATTATTATTATTCAGAAGATAAACCCCTATTTATATGGAAGAAGGCCACCACCATTGATTTGAAATTCAAGCTTCCAAAGAATGTGGTGTTTATGCGAAAGAAGTTACAGAATAATAGGGAATACAAAAAGAAGAGAACAGTCATTAGAAAAGAAAGGCAGAAATGAATAAATTAATACATAAAAACGTAAACAAAATAGTAAAATCCAAAGTGAATAAAAATCAACTTTTACATAGTAATACAATTTACTGAATAATTGTGGATTTGTTTTTTTATTTAGGACTGTGATCTAAATAATAATAATAATAAATAATAATAAGAATAATTAAATAATAATAATTAACTAATAATAATAAAGAAGGGGTTTTAATGAAGATGTCATCACTAACCAACTTTTAGACAATTAAATCTTCCCTCTTAAGGTCTCGCCTTCTGACGTGATTGCAGGTAGCTTACCTGTGTCCTAAACGACTTCCGCATTGGCCTATGAAAAGAATTCCCCCCCCCCCCCCCCCCCCCCCCACTCTCTCTCTCTCATTTAATAGGCCGTTACAGTCTGTCTTTCTTGTTTACTTCCTGTATACCTCTCCCTGTACCACTGCAGTGCCTTATTGTTCTCTCTCTCTCTCTCTCTCTCTCTCTCTCTCTCTCTCTCTCTCTCTCTCTCTCTCTCTCTCTCTCTCTTCGCGTGCTAATCTACGTGGAGACCTTCCTCGTCAGGGTGGGTTTTCCAACCTTGTGTGGCTGTTAAATGAGTATCAGGCGATCATTACTTTGTTTTTTATTGTTAAGAATGTTGTATAAGCAGCTCATCACTTTTGTAATTTTTTTTATTTTTTATTTTTTATATAGAAAAGTTGTATTTTTTTTCATTGTAAAAATTGTTTTATAATTGTTAACTTTTTTTTTTTTTTTTTAATTTTTTTTTAAAAAAAAATTTTATTTTTTTAAAACTGTTATGTAAGTTTATTTTTTATTTTTTTTTTTTTGATAATTTTTATTTATGGAAGTTTGTTTGTATTTTTTTAGTTATATTCTTTGTTATGAATGTTTGAAATTTTTTATTGTTATGAAAGTTTGTAATTTTTATTGTTATGAAAGGTAAATTATTTTTAATTTGTTTTTTATGAAAGTTTGTATTTTTTATTTTTTATTTATGTGAAAGTTTATATTTTTTATTTTTTGAAACTGTGAATTTTTTATTGTTATGAAAGTTTGTATTTTTTATTTTATGAAAGTATATATTTTTTATTGTTATGAAAGTCTGTATTTTTATTGTTATGAAAGTTGAAATTTTATTTATTATTAATGAAAGATTGTATTTCTCTTAATTTTATGAAAGTTGTATGTTTTTAATGAAAGATTGTATGTATGTGTATGTGCATTTTTTTTTTGCTTTGAAGAAAAGTTTGAATTGAGAACTTAATTGTTGTATGATATGGGTTTAAAAAGGAAGTTTAGATCTTAATAGATAAGGTAATAAGGGAAGCAAGTATGAGGCTTATCATAACATGGATAATAATCATCATTATTCTGATCATGATTTTGAGAATGGAACCAATGTCGTATTCACTGATCTTTGATTCTGAACTCGAGGATATATATATATTATATATATTATATATATATATATCTATATATATATATATATATATATATATATATATATATATATTGGAGGAAAGAGAAACAAAGGAGTCCTTCAAGGCCTTTCGACTTCTTGTCCTTTACATTGACAAGAAAAAGTCGGAAGGCCTTGTAGAACTTCATCGTTTCTCTTTCCTTCGTGGATTTTGTTTTTATATATATTCGTCACGTTCCATATATTCGTGATTCATACAAACGTACATAATACATAAATATGTATGTGTGTGTGTAATTGATGAATGACGTAGGACTGGGTAATATGGCGTTCCACCTTGTTTTATGATGTAAAAATGTTCGTATTTCATACATACCTTTTTTTTTGACACGGTTGGTGTTATGTAGGCGCTGCTAGTTCACTGACCGTTTATATATATTTTTTCTGTTATTTTCGAGGCTAAAACTTTTTTTTTCACCAACGTTGCTCTTTCATTCCTCGCAATTTTATTGCATAAAAAATGTTTTTCGTCGGCACTTTTCATTTTTTTAACAATTTTTGTAATTTAGGATAAACAAATGACTTTTTTTTTAAGTTTTTAAGTTTTGCTTCATATGCATTAGGATGCGAGTTGCTTCATTTGTTGTTTTGAATTTAATTTTAGAATTACAGTTACATTTTTTCGTCAATTGTATGGGCAGTTTTTTTTTTCTTTTTTTTTTATAAATGCTTTTTAGGTTTGGGAATACAGTCAGTGTCGCAATTTTCATAGTTGTTTTCGTTCACGGATGTTGTTTATATTTAAGATATGTTGTTTTTGTTTACAGGTATTGTTTATGTTTACAGGTGTCGTTTTTGTTTACAAACGTTATTTTTGTTTACAGATGTAGTTTGGTTTATAGGTATTGTTTTGTTTACAAATTTAGTTATGTTTATAGATGTTTTGTTTACAGGTGTTTTTTGTTTTTGTTGTTAACAGGTGTTGTTTTGTTTACAGGGGTTGTTTTTGTTTACAAGTGTAGTTTTGTTTACAAGGGTTGTTTTTGTTTACAAGTGTAGTTTTGTTTACAAGGGTTGTTTTTGTTTACAAGTGTAGTTTTGTTTACAGGTGATTTATGTTTTTGTTGTTAACAGGTGTTGTTTGTTTATAATTTTTTGTTTGTTTGTTTGTTGACAGGTACGACGAACGTGAAGTGGAGGAGAAGGTGGAGGTTTTCCGCACCATGCTGATGGAGCGGGAGCAAGCCGCCGCCCGGGCCAACGACATCCCCAAGGATAAATTCGGAAGACCCAAGTGAGTACACAAGAGCAGATCATCTCTGTCACGCCCTGGCTGACGCTTTCCTCTTGACCTCTCCTCCAGTAATACTCTTTATTTCATGTTCTCTCTGCTGGCTTTGTTTATGCCATGTCCTGTCTCCTGTCTTTATTTATGCCATGTTCTGTCATATAACTTTATTTATTTCATGTTCTGTCTGCTGTCTTTATTCATCTCATGTTCTGCAGATGGCTTCATTTATGTCATATCCTGTCTTCTGTCTTTATTTATGTCATGTTCTGTCAAATGTCTTTATTTATGTCATGTTGTCAGATGGCTTTATTTGT
>NC_061110.1:92288585-92308585 GCF_015104395.2 Macrobrachium nipponense | reverse complement strand
TTTGGGGTGGGGGGGCTTTCAATAAATTCATTGCTATCCCTGTCGGGACCTACAGACAGAGGTCGAGTTGGTCCATATTTCCGTCCGACTCAGTATTTGGGAAAAGATTCGGTCACGGCCGATCCCTTGGCGATGATGGTTTCACTCCTACCACCACCGTTACCAGCGTTACCATCAGCAGCAGTAGCAGCGTTACGAAACATCCCTCCAGGAACGAATCCTTTTGACAGACTGAGTGTGGTGGTGGTGGTGGTGGTGGCGGTGGTGGCTGGGAAGGGGTCCTCGACCCCCTTTTCTGAATGGTTAGGGCAGCTTTCAGGCGCCCTTGTCCTTTTACCAGGGACATCTCCACCTTTAGCTCAGTCGTTTCAAGTGCTAGGGCCTAGGGCCTTTTATATACTATATCTATATATATATAATATATATATATATATATATAGAGAGAGAGAGAGAGCGAGAGAGAGAGAGAGAGAGAGAGAGAGAGAGAGAGAGGCCCAGTATCTTTTTTTGTGTGTATGTAAATTGGTGTAAGGTTGCCATAGGTATCCCTGCAGGCTCACGTATAGAGCTTTCTCCTCATTTTTAAAAAATAAGATGAATCTTCCCATCTATCACTGTTATGGGCTATGTTTGAGTGGAAGGTATATGGTCGTTACCAAATTAGATTCCTTAATATTTCCTCTTCAGTCACTGGATGTTATTCGTTTGCATGTCACCGTTTCTTTCTTTTTCTTTAGAGAAGATCTAGAAGTATTTGTGGGCAGAGAAATATTTTTTATGATCACTTTTATATACTTATTTGTGTGATGATAGCTATATGATCAAAGCTAACGCTCTGTGTGTGTGTGTGTGTGTGTGTGTGTGTGTGTGTGTGTGTGTGTGTGTGTGTGTGTGTGTGTGGGCGGTGCACGCATAATAAATTTGGCTCGAGAACGTTTTAAGAATCAATAACCTTATCCTTTTCAGCTGAGAGCAAAAAAAGAAAAAGAAAAAAAAAAATAAGTGTCATGGGAAATGGATGACGAGGTTGGCCTTAATGAAGAAAAAAAAAGAGGAAAAAAGTGACTGATCTGATTACGTGTTGATGTTTTTTTTTATTATTTTTTTTTTATTGAGGGAATTTGAGGACGCTTCGTTAAGGATATCGAAGTTTGCTATTTGTGGCAGCTGTCTTTTCCTCAGGTGCCACCGTTAATTGTCCTACCTGGGATGAGTAACCGCTTAACCTGATCTCAGATATTAGACCGAAACTTTACCATTGGTTTTCCCACTCATGATCTTTGGGTTTTATCTTAAGACCTATATTCTATATAGGCAATCAGCCTATATAGAGGTCTAGGTAACAGTGGAAGCTGTGGTGGCGGGTGACATTTTGGGAGAATGGGCAGCTTTCACATCACGGGTACGTGGGCCCCTTTGATGGAAGGGTAGCCGGAGGAATGTATAATGTGTTTAGGTCAGACTTAGTACGTAGACTGCGCGGAGTCATTGATATTTCAATGATTACTGATGATATTACTCTCGTCCTTGAGAGCTATGCCTTTATTGATGTAGGTTTCCGCGGGATCGAATGGGAAATCGCTTCTCTCTCTCTCTCTCTCTCTCTCTCTCTCTCTCTCTCTCTCTCTCTCTCTCTCTCTCTCTGATATGAGTAGGTTGTTATGACACATGTACCTGCACGTGTATGTATAAGTACAGGGGTATAAGCTGAAGGTCTTACTGCAAGAGTATATGTATATAAAAACTCGATTTTAAGATTTGTATAATATATATATATATATATATATATATATATATATATATATATATATATATATATATATATATATATATATATATATCTATATATATATATATATATATATATATATATATATATATATATATATATATATATATATACTATATATATATAATATATATATATATATACTATATATATATATATATATATATATATATATATATACTATATATATATATATATATATATATATATATATATATATATATATATATCCACACACACACGCACGTATGGACTTACGTACGTGGAAAGAATAGTTACTGGAATGGAGGCTCAAGGCACTGAAACTTCTCTCGTTTAAAACTTGAAGACTGGGAACGAAGGAGAGCAACTTTAATCTCTTGATGAAAAAGACCGTTTGTAATTGATGCCCTCCTCATTGGCCTGCGTCGAAGATTTTTTTTTTATTTTTTTGTGATTTGTTACATTTCCTCAATTTCTGTTTATTTTTTATTGATTTCTCATTATATAATCGATTTCTGGAAGTAAACGGGCTTGTTAGTATATTATTTTTTATTCTTTTTTTATTGCTTTCTATGTTGCTGTTATCTTTGTTTCTCCTTTTATTCCCTATTTTCTGTACACTAAATCTGTGCTTATGGTTATCAACGTCATCGGCATCAATAGTCGCTGTCAAGATAAAGTGTATCGTTGTAAATTTGAGATAATCAACTGTATTGACATATTTATGGAAAACTGTGCTTTCCAAAGAAGGTTTCAACTCCTCTGCATCGTATCAAGTGATATCTAAACGAATTATACAAAAGTTTGACAGTCAAATCCGTAGCGAAGCATCCGTAGAGATTTGTATACTAATGACAGGATTTGCTTGAGTTTTACCATCGTAGTGTTTTATGAATCATAATGTATCTGGACTTACATGTTGTCTCATTAAAAAAGAAATACAAAGCTCATTTTTTTTATCTGAAACTTAACTCAGAATGTCTTGATGTAGGGGCAGACTTATCATAGTGTTTTATGAATAATAATGTGTCTGGACTTTCATGTTGCCTCATTAAAAAAAAAAATACAAAGCTTTTTTTTATCTGAAACTTAACTCAGAATCTCTTGATGTGGAGGCAGGTAGATACTAATAAGTCGCGGTAATGTAAATTGAATAGGGATTTTGACCGCCATGCGGAAGGAGCGTGACTTTCCCGAATATTATTAGCCAGGGCCCAAGAAAACATCCCACAATTACGTCACTTGATTAAACTGCCAAATGGCTGACATAACTTTCGACTTATTTTTCAAAGGTTGTAATTTTGCTTCGCGGCTTTTTTCAAAGGTTGTAATTTTGCTTCGCGGCTTTTTAAGAGAGAGAGAGAGAGAGAGAGAGAGAGAGAGAGAGAGAGAGAGAGAGAGAGAGAGAGAGAGAGAGTACCTGTCCAATTCTGAATGTTTTTGTTTTCCATTTCGATCTGTTATTAGTGAAAAAATGGAAGAGAAGGAGAGAAAGAGAGGATTATTATTATTATTATAATGTCGTCAGGGTTAATATAAAGAGAAGATGAATTTACTGTCATAATATTAGTAATAATAATGATAATAAAATAGAGAGAGACAAAGATTGAATTTAATAATTTTTGGTTAGGGGAACCATATAGAAAGGATGAATTTCCTGACATAAATAATGAGAGAGAGAGAGAGAGAGAGAGAGACTCATATAAGTTGTGTGTGACTAATGGTGGCTCCCAGCGATGAGTGGTAATCATATCCTTGCGCGCCTTCGTATCAAATGTAATAACATCCAAGATTAGTGAAAAGTGAGAGAGAGAGAGAGAGAGAGAGAGAGAGAGAGAGAGAGAGAGAGAGAGAGAGAGAGAGAGAGAACCTGTCCAACGGTGAATGATTCTATTTTCCATTTCGATCTGTTATTAGTGATAAAATTGAAAAGAGAGAGAGAGAGAGAGAGAGAAGAGAGAGAGAGAGAGAGAGAGAGAGAGAGAGATAAATGACGCAAAGGAATTTAACGGAAGAGACGTTGAATTTCATTCAGACATTCTATCTAGGGCAGAGGAGGGCGGAGTAAATATATCGTAGGTGCAGAATTTAATTGAATTCGGGCCATATAAATTATCGAGGAAATAGATGACTGTTGACGATGACGTAGGCGTTGGCATAATTGAAATTGTAAGGGGGATATGGAGAATCTGCCTTTGCCCTCCTATTGACGTGGAATCCCGGTGGAATATTCAGTCGTGATAGCTGCCAGAGGCGGAATGGGAATGTGGAATAATCGATGGAGTCAGTGGGACAAACTGGAATGGACTTGGATAGACTTGCATTCCGCGTACGCTACAAGAATTGATAGGAACCGATAGGAATTGACAGCTTCGGTGTCATCCTGTTTGTCAGTAGGAATCAGACGGAATTACCGCTGGGAGGGATCAGAGATAGAGAGGAGATTCTTGGTGAATAAAGATTCTTGGCATTAGACGTGAATATTATGACTTGGGTTTAGCAACGTTGGAAAAGACGGGCGAGATGCTATGAATATTGAAATAGGTTTTGCCCAGAAGGTTATTTGCCTTTTGATTCTTTTTATTACCTCTTTTGTTTCCTCTTTTGTTTCATTTTCTCCTCGTTCTCCTGTGGTTGGGGGTTTTCTGCTCATTTCTCCGTTCATTACGATTTTGATGACCTATGTTTTTTTTTTTCTTTCTTTCTTTTTAACGTTAGGATGCTATCCTTTATTTCTTTTAGTGGTCCATCGTAATATCACTTTTTTTCTGTTGTGTTTGTGTGTGTGTGTTTTTTTCTTTTTTGAGGGGGGAGGGGTAGGGGGCTTAGTTGACCTTTTGCCCTGTTGGAACCTTTTAACCAACGCTCTCCAACCTTGGGCACAGCTATTTAAAGTGCCAGTTATTCCCTTACTTATTTATTGTGTCTGCTTCTGCCGTCCTTTTAATTGAATTCTAAGCTTTGGTTGGAGACTAATTTTAGTGCTATGTTAATTCGTTGATGAAGATTTTAGGTTGGAATCCGTGGCTGTTTTGATATGTTACCATTTTTATCCACAGTACTTTTATTTTTCGGAAAAGGGTGGCCTTCTAGAATATTTTCACCTTGACTTAAATGCAAGGTATGATATTTAAAAGATATCCCAACTTATTTTCTATTAAATCTTAGTATGGCCTCCCATATTTACTAGTCTAGATTAAAATCAGACCTTTTCGTGGGCGTTCTCATTTAAAGCCACGACTTCAGAGAACTTTTGGGTAATACAGGTCGTGATTACACTGAATGGAGCTCATCAATTTGATGGTATACACACCCAACCGTATCATCAGGGAATCTTATGTGATCTTTTGACTTACTCACCCTAAGCGTCGTTTTTCATTGTTTTTTTAGAAGTAATAAAAGTCAAATCGAATAATGAAATTTATTAAAGTGTACTGGTTTTATTCTGAAGTGCGGTTCCCGCAAAATTTGGTATAATTATTTCGCGCGAAACCGGGTTTTCCAGTAACACATCACGAGTGTCCGACTGCATTTTGCCACTGTCCCGTACGTAGTTTCGGTTAAATATTTCCAGTTTCCATTTCGATATAAAGGCAAGCATCAGATTTCTGGAATGATTTCCACTGCGTGATTTTGAGGTGAAATTTAAAGGGCTTGGTTTCAGGAATTTTGGCCTGAGAATGGAACGACTCGGTTTGATTGTCAATTTTTTTTTAATTTTATTACATTATTCGTCCATTGTTTTTTTAGATTTATTTTCAGTTTCTTTATAAAAAAAATACGCATTTTGCAAAGTTCATCTTTTCAGTTCCTGTATGTAAAATATGCATTTTGCAAAGTTCATTTTTCAGTTCCTTTGTATAAAATGCCCATTTTTCAAAGTTCATATATTCAGTTCCTGTTTATATAATATGCATTTTTTAAAGTTCATCTTTTCAGTAACTATATAAAATACGCATTTTGCAGTTTATCTCTTCAGTTCTTGTATATGAAATATGCATTTTGCAAAGTTTATTTTTTCAGTTCCTGTGTATAAAATGCGCATTTTTCAAAGTTCACATATTCGGTTCCTATTTATATAATATGCATTTTTTAAAGTTAATTTTTTCAGTTCCTGTAAATAAAATACACATTTTGCAAAGTATATCACTTCAGTTCCTGTATATAAAATGTGTATTTTGCAAAGTTTGTCATGTTGATATGTGGAAATTTTATTTGTCCCTTCACTGATAAAGAAATATACTTAAATAAGAAAGCGAGACTAAAATACATATATACATTCTACGTAGTTTTATGTGATAGATATGTAAGATATTATCCATGTTTTTCTGACAAGTACTGAATCAAGTAAGGTGTTACGGAATGCATCAAGTTTATGTTTTTGCTGAATCCAGTTTAGGAATATAAATTAAAATTAACCATTTTGAACTAATAATTGGAAGGCTGTTGTTCCTATAGAAAAATAAAACCTTTTGGGTTTTGGTTTGAATAAACTTGTGAAAAGATAAACAGAGAATGTAACCAAGAACAAGAAGAACAATCTTGTGAAAAAATAAACAGAGAATATAACCAAGAGCAAGAAGAATAAACTTGGGAAAAGATAAACAGAGAATATAACAAAGAACAAGAAGAATACACTTGGAAAAAATAAACAGAGAATATAATCAAGAACAAAAGAAGAATCTTGGAAAAAGTAAACAGAGAATATAACCAAGAACAAGAAGAAGAATCCTGTGAAAAAATAAACAGAAAATTTAACATATAACAAGAAGAATAAAATTGTGAAAAAATAAACTCAGAATATAACCAAGAACAAGAAGAATAAAATGGGGAAAAATAAACAGAGAATATAACCAAGACCAAAAAGAAGAAACTTGGGAAAAGATAAAAAGAGAATATAACCAAGAACAAGAACAATCTTGTGAAAAAATAAACAAAGAATATAACAAAGAACAAGAAGAATAAACTTGGAAAAAGACAAACAGAGAATTTAACCAAGAACAAGAAGAGTTTTAGAACTAAAACGTAAATGAGGCAACGTACTGCAGAATGAAGAATGTATTCGAGTCACAAGAATGTAATGAAACGTTATTATTCCCACCCCCCCCCACCCAGCTTTCCTGTGGGATTCTATCACTGATGACACACGTGCCTCTTCTCCCAGTGGTCGTAGTGGTTAGAAATATTCCCCGTCGTTGAATTAAAAAAAGAAAAAAGGAGAGAATGAAAAGGATTAATAAAACACCTTAATCATCATCTTTCCAACCTGGCGTCGTTAGCTTTTATTTAATTTCTTTTTTTATATACATTTCCCTTGAGATGGAACAAAGCCCAGGGGCACCTTCGCCCGGCATGAACTCTAATTGAGAGAGAGAGAGAGAGAGAGAGAGAGAGAGAGAGAGAGAGAGAGGAAAAAATGGAAGATCTCATGGTTCTGATTTCATGTTGACAACCCACGCAAGTTCCTTTATTTTTTTTTTCCTGCCGAGTTCGTCTCTCTCTCTCTCTCTCTCTCTCTCTCTCTCTCTCTCTCTCTCTCTCTCTCTCTCTGATCTTCCTCTATCTCCCAGCAGAGCCGTTGGGGATTCATTCTTTTATCTCTCTCTCTCTCTCTCTCTCTTTCTTCTCTCTCTCTCTCTCCTCGATTTCCCTCGGGGAGATCTGCGCTGAACAAAAAAAAAAAAAAAAAAAAAAAAAAAAAAAAAAAAAAAAAAGGTTAGTTTACTGACAACCAGAGGCAGTAGTGGTGTGCCGACACGGTTAGCATGCCCGCATTTTGAATTGAGGCTTTAGGTGCTGAACCTCTCTCCTCTCCTCTCTCTCTCTCTCTCTTCTCTCTCTCTCTCGTCTGTTAAAATGTATACTGTGGTGGGGGGAAAGGGGGGGAGGTGAGCAGCCACCACACGCGTTTGAAATTATGGCCAAGAACCTCTTTACCTTCATATCCATACGGTGCTCGTTTCATTTCCACTCTCTCACCTTCATCCTTACCTTGATCGTCTCATTTCCATTCTCTCTCTCTCTCTCTCTCTCTCTCTCTCTCTCTCTCTCTCTCTCTCTCTCTCTCTCCTTGACGTCGTTACTGTGTGGGAATGCGAGCAAGCGCGAATTGGTCTCTTGAGATTTCAAATTCTCTCTCTCTCTCTCTCTCTCTCTCTCTCTCTCTCGAGAGAGAGAGAGAGAGAGAGAGAGGGAGAGATATTTTTGGAGACGGCTTGCATTTGTGGGCGTGACGGCCGCGTAGGCGTTGACGTGACCTTTGCGTTTTGTCCTGGAGAGAGAGAGAGAGAGAGAGAGAGAGAGAGAGAGAGAGAGAGAGAGAGCGGCACTGTGTAGTTATAAAGGGAATCTAAAGGAGATACCCTAGTTGGAAGAGAAACACACACACGTACAGACAAGAAAAGGTCCTCGATTTTTAAATTTCTCTCTCTCTCTCTCTCTCTCTCTCTCTCTCTCTCTCTCTACCTGTTAAATTTTCGCCGCCGGTGTAGTGTGAATGTCATCCACTTTTGACAGCTGAATGTCATCAATAAATCATGTCGTTTTTTATTTATGTATTTATTTATTTTATTTTATTTTATGACCGATGCACATTTAGAGTGTATGCTTGGCCGTGTCACGTGAATGTGTACGTATACGCATGTGTATGTAGGTTTGTGTGTCTGTGTGTCAATTTATCGTAGAAGGATATTGAGACCAAGTGTCCAATGTCTATTTTCACTTACATTTTACTCCATTTTCCATAACGCGTCAGTCATGTGCTTTTATCGTATGAACTGTGACCAACCACGTTCAGCTACCTGTCAGGTGCTTAATCCACTCAATAGGTCTGCAGAAAGAGACTGGATTATTTTCTAAACGGCTTAAATTGCTTCGTACTCCTTGGATCGGTCTCGGGGCATGCGTGCTTGCGCGCATTTTATGCGTTTTCGGTTGAGGTAATTTGAGTTGGGAAGTATTTTATGATGCTTGGGAAAGCAGACTAAATACCGCCTCTCCACTGAACAAACACAAGCGACATTTGATTACGCCATTGCATTATATTGTCATGCTTAAGTATATTATAACACACGCTGTTTTAATAACCTAAACGCCGTCGTTTACGTCAGACGTATTTTCTAATCAAGTTTAGATGTCAAGTTATTTTGACATCGTGAACGTCGTCATATTTAGATAATATTAAGTATGATGTAGGGGCTTTTGTGTTAATGAATATACTTTCATACGAATATAGCTGTGTTGTATGTGACATGTGGGCATGTATGCATTTTTTTTATTGTGATGTTTATCTCAAAATTTTGAGGTGGGATGTCACAGGTAGACAGGTTTATTACATTATCGTGACGTACGAACGTAACAAACACACTTTCGCACGCCAGCGAGAGAGTGCTTCTCTCTCTCTCTCTCTCTCTCTCTCTCTCTCTCTCTCTCTCTCTCTCTCTCCATCCTTTAATCGACACCAGAGCGAATTTCTCTCTCTCTCTTATAGATCAGATAGAAAAAATAGGAATCAAGGGGGAACCGCAATATATGGGAAAGACAAAAAACAAGGAAAATATATGAGAAATATAGTAACTCAGAATGTGAACTAATAGCGGTAGAATTTGAATCTGAAAAATTGATGAACATAGTAATATATAGACCTCCTAATACTAAAGAGTTTGACATAATAATTGAAAAATTGGATGATATATGTAGAAATCACAAGGACTGGACTATTCTCCTATCTGGTGACTTCAACTTTCCTTTCGTAGAATGGAAAGAACGAATAGGAGATTGTGGTTGTACTTATACATATAAAAAAGAGAGTAATAGTAGTGCAGAAGATAAGAGGCAATTTGAAAAGCTATTAGATATGCTACTAGAATACAACATTCAACAAATAAATCACCTGCCAACAAGAAAGGAAAATACTTTAGACTTAGTATTTGTGAACGAGATGAATTATGTTAAAGAAATAATAGTTTATAATGCGAGTATTTCAGACCATAATGTCATAGAATTAACAGTTCATTCCAAAGCAAGTGAAAATAGAGATAAGCAAGAAATGAAAAAGTGGGAAGGATATGGAAAATACAACTTCTACAGTAAAAAATATAAAATGGTCAGAAATTAATGAAGAATTAAACAAAGATTGGGATAACATTTTTCGTAAGTGATGACATAAGGGTAAATACGGAGATATTATATAAAATATTGGAGAAAATAGTGGAAAAATATATACCGAAGAAGAAAAGTAAACATCATTCATGCATACCAAGAGACAGAAGGATCTTGTTCCAGAAAATCAGAAAGTGGAAAAAAGGTCTTGCAAAAGAAAAAAATGCATGGAAAGTTATAGAACTAAAAAGTAAGATAGAAATGCAGAACAAAAGATTATACAATCAAAAGAAAATGAAAAACGGGACTTGGAAGAAAAAACCCTATTAAATATCAAGCAAAACCCCAAACTATTATACTCATATGCGAAGAAGATGAATAAAAGAAGAATAGAAATAGGCCCTCTGAGAATTGAAGAGATTAACGAATGAAAAAAAGGAAATTTGCAACATACTGGCAGAACGATATAAGAGAGAATTCACCCCTAGAATAGATAATGAAGATAATGATATAGAAGTAAAAGGGATGAATATAGTGAATATTTAGCTGACATAGATATTAATGAAGCTGATATTGTGCAGGCTATTAATGAAATTAAAAATGGAGCTGCTGCAGGGCCTGATGGAATTCCTGCTATTTTGTTAAAGAAAGTAGTTCATTCTATCGCAAAGCCACTTGCAATATTATTAAGACAAAGTGTAGATACAGGCAAGATATATGATGAGCACAAATTAGCATATATTACCCCTACTTTCAAAAGTGGATCAAGACTAGAGGCAAGTAATTATAGGCCTGTGAGTCTAACATCACATATTATGAAAGTGTATGAAAGGGTAATGAAGAAAAATATTATGAAACATTTAATAAAAAATAATTTGTTTAATAAAGGACAACATGGTTTCGTACCCGGAAAAAGTACACAAACCCAACTGTTAGTCCACCGTGAGAACATATTCAAAAATATGAAAAGCGGAAATGAAACAGATGTGGTTTATTTGGACTTTGCAAAAGCTTTTGATAAAGTAGACCATAATATATTAGCGAAGAAAATTAGAAAACACAATATCGTGGATAAAGTAGGAAGATGGTTAAAAGAATTTTTACACAACAGAAAACAGATAGTTATTGCAAACGACGCAGAAATCGGATGAAGCCAAGGTAATATCCGGTGTGCCGCAAGGTACGGTGTTAGCTGCAATACTGTTTGTTATTATGATTGAAGACATAGACAATAATGTTAAGGATTCGGTAGTGAGTAGTTTCGCAGATGACACAAGAATAAGTAGAGAAATTACTTGTGATGAAGATAGGAACGCTCTACAAAGAGACCTTAACAAAGTATATGATTGGGCAGAGGTAAATAGGATGGTATTTAACTCTGATAAATTTGAATCAATAAATTATGGAGACAGAGAAAGAAAGCTATATGCATATAAGGGACCTAATAATGAGACCATCACAAATAAGGAAGCAGTTAAAGACCTTGGTGTGATGATGAATAGGAAACATGTATGCAATGATCAAATAGCAACTCTGTTGGCAAAATGTAAAGCAAAAATGGGAATGTTGTTACGGCACTTCAAAACAAGAAAAGCTGAACACATGATTATGCTTTATAAAACATATGTTCGTAGTCCACTTGAATATTGCAATATGATATGGTACCCACACTATCAAAAGGATATTGCACAAATAGAGAGTGTACAAAGGTCCTTTACAGCTAGAATAGAAGAAGTTAAGGACCTAGACTACTGGGAAAGACTACAATTCTTAAAATTATATGTCTAGAAAGGAGAAGAGAACGCTACATGATAATTCAGGCATGGAAACAGATAGAAGGAATAGCAGAAAATATCATGGAACTAAAAATATCAGAAAGAGCAAGCAGAGGTAGATTAATAGTGCCCAAAAATACTACCAGGAAAAATAAGGAAAGCACACAGGACATTAATCCACTATGCACCAGCATCGATAATGCAGCGTCTATTCAATGCGTTGCCAGCTCATCTGAGGAATATATCAGGAGTGAGCGTAGATGTGTTTAAGAATAAGCTCGACAAATATCTAAACTGCATCCCAGACCATCCAAGATTGGAAGATGCAAAATATACCGGAAGATGTACTAGCAACTCTCTGGTAGACATTAGAGGTGCCTCACACTGAGGGACCTGGGGCAACCCGAACAAGATGTAAGGTCTGTAAGGTAAGGTCTCTCTCTCTCTCTCTCTCTCTCTCTCTCTCTCTCTCTCCTTTCGACGACGCCGAAGCGAATTGAAGAGAAACATCCATTAATTTTTGGAATTGGTAAGTGTGCTGCCTCTTATGGAAATGGCCCAATCTTGGTAATGGATTACTGCCTGCGTAATTCTGCCGTTGCCTCGGCTTTACGATATTGCTCCTGAGAGAGAGAGAGAGAGAGAGAGGAGAGAGAGAGAGAGAGAGAGAGTTCTTTTAAGGAGTATTTTCTAATGTCTTGCCTTGCCTTGATGCAACTGAAAGGGATTGTGGTTGCTGCTTTCTCTCCTCGGAATTGTTGCTTTCTTTCTGACTGGCTGAAAAGAAAGTTCGGTGCTTAAAGAGAGTCATAGGAAGGAATGAAAGTGGTGGTTATGTATGGACGGGAAAGAAAAAAGTGTGCACTTTCATGTGTGTGTGTATATATATATATATATATTATATATATATATATATATATATATATATATATATATATATATATATATATATATATTATATATAATATATATACATTTATAATTTTGTTAACACAGTAGGTGCACATGACTTCATTATATAAGCGAATACCATAGCAAAGTGAAAGACGGAAGATTAGTGCTGAACAACTTCTGCCTGCCATTTATATATATATAACAATTAGATATATATTATATATTATATATATATATATATATATATATATATATATATATATATATAAAAGAGACTGTAAAGAAGATATGGAAGTCAGATGGAAACAGATTTTACAAAAAGCAGCGACAGAAAGTTTGAGAAAGTAGACATGAAGAGACTCAGTGTCCTTAATCAGAAGAAATGCTCCAATAAACCGTTGTAGAATTATTTTCAAACTGATCAATGAACTGTGGAAAGACATTGATGAATGAACGAATAATAACATCTTCAGGCTGACTGGGAAGAACTAATGCAGACTGTGTTAGCCTGATAAACGAACGTAGAAGCTAACAATGAAATGACATAAGAATGACGTACTACAATAGTCCATAACACACATGCTTTGAAAGAGTCTCTCTCTCTCTCTCTCTCTCTCTCTCTCTCTCTCTCTCTCTCTCTCTCTGATGTAACCTTCCTATTCACTAGGAATATTTATTGTTAGCTACCATTCAACGACAAAAATAGCTCATATTTCAGCCTTTTAAGGCTTATGCTCATTGTGACTGGATATGCCTAATTAAGGTCACAACAATACCCTTGTTTTGAAATGAATGACTGACGTCCTGAGGTATATGGTATCCTTACCTTACAGACCTTACAGTTCGTTCGGGTTGCCCCAGGTCCCTCAGTGTGAGGCACCTCTAATGTCTACCAGAGTTGCTAGTACATCTTCCGAGAGAGAGAGAGAGAGAGAGAGAGACCGAAGAGAGAGAGAGAGAGAGAGAGAGAGAGTTTGAGCCTTGTTAAAATGTCCTTAAAATGAAACGAACAGAAAAGATGAAATATTTCACTGGATTAGAAAGAGGACAACACAGAACATATTTTCCAAGGCGAGTTTCCTGGCAAAACTCCAATAAGTCAGTCACCCCATCCATAAAATTTATCTCTCTCTCTCTCTCTCTCTCTCTCTCTCTCTCTGTAGGTAAGGTTTTGAATCTATTATAAATTCTCCAGCCTCCATATGCCCATAATGGTATATGTGGACAGGGCCCTGATAAGATTAGGCCACCATTCCTTTCCATTCAATCTTGTTTCTGTTACAGATTTTATCAATCTTTTTTTTTAACCCTTTCTATTTTTGTCTTACTCTCATTTTTCATTTGACTCTTTTTCGCCACTACATTCTGTCTCTCTCTCTCTCTCTCTCTCTCTCTCTCTCTCTCTCTCTCTCTCTACAACACTTCTTTCAAACATCACGGACCTTTCTTCCACATTGGAGACATGTCTTGACATGTGAGTGCTCAGTCTTCGTGAATCGTATTACGTTACCCTGACAATTGGTATTGACAGCTTCCAAATGACATCAATATCTCGCTGGTCTGGAAATCATTGTCGGATCGATAGCATGCGAAATGTGATCGATAAAAAGAGTTATCAACCAGCTTATGACTGCCGGCATTATGTTATAATGATTATTTACGAGCACGCGACGTAAATGCCATGAATTTAACGATGGGGGATTTACGTCATCGAGCTTCTGAGCCTTTGCAAGGAGACCTTGGGTCTTTGGGTAGGAAATAGGCTTTATCTTTTATGTGTGTGAATAGAAAAGTGTTCCTTAGCAGGTAAGGGGGTAATGGGTATTACGTCAAGTTTGAAGCAATGACCCCTTACGGGTCTTCGTCATTCTCTTTATGGACGAAAAGGCGAGGTGTGTGTGTGTGTGTGTATATATATATATGCACCGCTTCCCCCCCCCCCCCCAGTGGAGAGATGGGGGCGGTGTAAGGGCTCCTTGAAATAATTGTAGGACAACCATGCCGAGTTGCATGCACGCTGCCCTCACGCTGATGGAGGAGACGCGACTTGTCGTTTGCCTTAAAGTAATTCAGTATTCATGTGCCTCGGGTCGATGATGGGTGGTGTAGGGGAAGCCCCCCCACCTGGATTTATTCCAATCGAATGATCATCGTCTCTCCTCTCCTCCGTCTCTCTACCTCCTCCTCCTCCTCCTCCTCCTCCTCCTCCTCCTCCTCCTCCTCCTCCTCCTCCCCTACCCTATAGATGCAGAGCTGAATCAACATCAGGTCGATACCCATATTTCATGTCGGAGAGAGAGAGAGAGAGAGAGAGAGAGAGAGAGAGATTTACTGACCCTGAATATAAATAGTGTGACTCGTTCGTAAGCGTATGAATTAAGTATTCTTGCAAATAATGGGTCGTTTTATGATGACATTGAACTCCCGTATTCTTTCGTTCGTCCGTATGTCTGTCTGTTTGATTTCGTCACATTTTTCTCGAAGTTGCTGATAGGAGAGGCTTTCTCGAGTGACAGCTCCATCCCGACGCCTAGTGGGTGGGGCAAATAGAAAATCTCGCATGAATGTGGGAGAGTGACTGGTTGGGCGTGAAAGTGGCTATGGGGGAAATTATTGTGTTATTAGTGTGTTATGTGTTCTTAGGAGAATGATGTGTTATGTCACTGTGGCTGGTTTGATATATTTTCTAGGTTAAGTGAGACCTGTAATGTTCAGTATTTAAAAGAATGTAATCATTAGTAACTTGAATTTTTATTTTTATAAATAATGTACAGAGCGTCCATAAAGTTCCAGGACCATTACACGCTATAAAATACTTGTAATGGTACTGGGACCCCAGTACCATTACAAGTATTTTATGGAAACCCCGTATTATTTACTCATCAAACCACTTCATTTTCAAAACTTTTCATCTTGCACTTCTCTCAGAGAGGATTGTTGGAATTATTTCAATACTGTTTTCACGTATAAAAAAAAAAAAGTTTCAATAAAACAAACATACCGTTCAGTATTCAGAATTGAAATGAGTCCATCTCCCAACAGGCAGCTGAGAATGATATATATTTTGTTACAGATTTACAAGTGACCCTTCATGATGTCAGATATTAGGCCGCAAATATATATATATAGATATATATATATATATATATATATATATATATATATATATATATATATATATATATATATATATATATATATATATATATATATATATATCTATATATATATATTATATAGTTATAATATATATATATATAGATAGATAGATACAAATATATTCATTTATATGTAAACAAATTTGTGTAATACACACACACACACACACACACACACACACACACACACACATATATATAATATATATTATATATATATATATATATATATATATATATATATATATAATCTTCAGTTGATTTTAGTATTAGCATCATATTGTCTTTTGCGATTTTTTTATTTTTATTTTATTTTAAGCCTTGTATTAAAAGTTCAAGATAAAGTGACATAAATATACATCTCGGTCCCAGTAAAAAAAAAAAAAAAAAACCCGAATCTCCCCTTTCCAAAGCATGACTTGAAAAGCCACTCCTCGCATTCGCTCCCCCCCCCCCCCCACCAGTGCTGGGAGGGATGTCTTCATCTGATTAAGTTCAATTAGGGCTTCGGAGATGGAGACCAGATCCGCCCCTGCTTTCGCAGCTCTCACGCGAGCAGTGCCTTTTAATTTTTTTTCCTCTCTCTCTCTCTCTCTCTCTCTCTCTCTCCCCATGAGGGCAGTGCTCAGCCGAGAGCTGCTTCGCTATTCATGCCTTGACAATACGAACTAATGCAAGCAGTTCTTTTCGGTCTACTAGTCTTTTGGGCAGGGGTGGTGGGGTGGCCGTGGGGAGGGGGGGGAGTGGGATTGTGTTTTGTTTCTCCTCATGAAATTTCTGCGTCGACGCTGTTTTTTTTTTTAAATGGGTAAATTCTGATACAGAGATTTCTAAATATTTAGTCGTGCTATAACGACATGAATATAGTAAACCATTTACAATTTTTTTCCTAGCTTGAGTTAATGATTTTAATGGGTACTACTTTCAATGTCATTTGTCGTGTCGAGTTCCGTCCTGGAATGGATTAGATGCACATGCAAATGGCTGATTTCCCTCTGCATTTTTAAATATTCCGGATAGACACACTAAAAAGAATCCCATGTATATTATAAATAAGTCATCTGTAAGATCGTCTTCAGACGCAGTTAGGCGCCGCTCAAGGAGCGATTCCCCCCCTTAACTATCTCGTCTTATTCTCGGAGACGAAGCCTGTAATCAGGAAGGGGTCTTCAGCTGCGATTTGCATAAGCGGTGACATTCTCCTCCTCCTCCTCCTCTCTTTTATGTGAACCGACCCTGCAGAATACGTAATAACGCTTTAATTCACTCGCCTCTTGCGCTCTTCATATAGTATCTACGTTACACGTTTTCGTCATCCTTCCCCTCTTGTCGTTCCTGTATGCGCGCGCGCTTCTTTTTTTTTTCTGGTTTTCCTTATTTTCTGGTCCGTAAGGGGTAGTGCCGTCAGTACACCTCACGCAGTGTACTGTCGGCTTTATTTAAGGTTCTTTGTAGCAGCGTCCCTTCGGCCCCTAGCGAGCTGCAACCCCTTTCATTCATTTTAGTGTCCCTCCGTTCGTATTCTCCTTCTTCCTTCTCCTAACATTAGCGCAACCGCTTTGAGCTTTTTCTCCTGCTACACCTTGCAGAGCTTTTCACTGTCAATTTTCGTTCCAGCGCTGAATGACCTCATAGGCCCCAGCACTTGGCCTTGGGCCTAAATTCTAAATATGCCGAATTTTTCTTCTCTTAAAAAGTGAATCCGTTTCCGACGAGAAACTTAACTCCTCTAAATCTCTGGATTGCGGGGTTGACCCGTTTCTCTTTTCCGAAATGTTATACGCTAAAAAGTCTCTGTTTCTGTTGCTTTCGTTCGTATTTTTTTATTTTTAGGAGTTTCAAGATTCACGTCGTTGTTTTTTTTTTTTTTTTTTTTTTGAGTTTCGTGTGTGATGAGGTTGGACATTTTCTTTCTTTTATCCTCTTGTCTATTCAAATTCCGTCCTGATTTTGTTGAAATTCATATAATTTCAATGTTGTTTGGACACGAAATATGTTATGATGGTTTTGGAAGATACAGCATTTGGTCAGCATTGTTAAATAAAGTTAGGTTGCTAGAACAAGCTTCGCAAGTCCTCTTTGAATCTTAAAATTGTGAAACAAACCAGGACTAACAGAAAAAAAAAATCTTTGGTAAGTATGGTGCTGAATGGATTAAACAATTTAAAAATATTTGAAAGAATCGCTAAGGATAACCTCAGGTTTTAGCATTTGTTTGGGACCAAACTAGAAATTTTGGCGAATATCTCGTAGATGAAAATTTATAAGAAATTATTCAATCAGAATTCTGTTAATAGGTTACTTGTGGAGGTAGGTCAGGATGTGCATTCATTTTCATTTTCTGTTTGATGTTCTCGTTACAGACTGTAATATTAGAAAGCCAAAAAGCTGTTATGATGAATTTCATTGATAGATAATCGAGGTTTTTTTTTATAGAAGCATGTTTTTTTTAAATATAAAAGGGGATCCATGGTATGGCATTCAATTGCATGATATCCAAGTCTGAAGAGTATCAAAGGAAACTGGAATATGGAATCGTGATTGAAAGTATGGTCGGCAGTGAAGTGGCATTGTGGAAACAGACGAGAGAGAGAGGGGGAATATCAAGTCATATGGAGATGTGGAAAGTGAATTATTTGACGCTTTTGAAGGGATAAAGGGTTTTTGATAGAACCACCAGCACTGCCAGGGTATATCAGAATGAAATCAAGACAGGGTTTAGGGTTCTGCGGTGCTGTGTATACTTAGAATAGGTTGGCGTGAATTTCACATATGTGGGAACTTGAAAATTGGGTTGTATAGTGAAACAGGAAATTCAATCAAAAATGTATTCTGAACTGGAAAATATATGCAGGTGAACAGGAAACGGTAGGAAAAATTTATTCTAAACTTGAATTGTGTGTAGGTGAACAGAAACAGTTGGAGAAATGTATTTAAACTTGAATTGTGTATAGGTGAGCAGAAGACTGTAGGAAAAAATGTATTCTAAGCTTAAATTGTGTTTATGAGAACAGAAAATAATTGGAAAATTTATTGTAAACTTGAATTGTGTATAGGCGAACATGAAACAGTTGGAAAAATGTATTCTACACTTGAATAGTGTGTAGGTGAACAGAAAACTGTTGGAGTGATGTATTCTAAACTGGAAAATATGTATAAGTGAACAGGAAACAATTCAAAAATGTATTTTAAACTGAAAAATGTGTATAAGTGAACGGGAAACAGTTGAAAAAATGTGTTCTAAACTAGAAAATGTATATAAGTGAACAGGTAAGGAAACTGTTGCAAAAAAATGTTATCTGAAGTAGAAAACAGGAAACAGTTGGAAAAATCTATTCAAAACTGAAAATGTGTATAAGTGAAAAGGAAACAATTGAAAAAAAAAATTTATTCTAAACGAGAATCTATTTTGAACTGGAAAACCTATACATATGAGGGAAAATGCTCACCGTATATAGAAAGGTGAGTCACAACGCCGAAGAAGAAGAAGAAGAGTTGGTTTCCCTTTAAATACCTTCCCTCTATCCAATACTACTCCAGCGCGTTTTCCGAAGTTAACGCTATTAAAGGTTACGACCTCACGAGCTCCTGACGCGGAAGCCCCTCCCTCCCAGGTCGCTTGGAAACCTTACCCTATTTTTTTTATTATTGCTTTGGTTTGATATTGACCAAGTTATTTAATAAAATATAGTTTCATGAACGTCAGTGCACCTCACGGGGATACACTTTCGGCATTACTGAAGGATCTCTGTAGCGTCCTTTCGGCCCCTAGCTGCAACCCCTTTCATTCCTTTTACTGTACCTCCTTTCATATTATCTTTCTTTCGTCTTGCTATCCACCCACTCCTAATGTTCTTTGTGCTACGGCGAGGTTTTCATCCCGTTACCGGTTTCCAGTACAGTGCTGGATGACCTCAAAGGTCCCAGTGCTTGGCCTTTGGCCCGAACTCTTTATATATGTGTTCCCTTCCAGGAGCGTCTGGTCTCCGTCCAAATGATCATAGTTCGGTCGTAGACTGGAGCCGTAAATATGTCTTATTATGACGGGTTGGCGGTTAAGACCGTGTGGGTCCCCGGGGGCGGGGGTAGGGTGAGGGGGTGGGGAGTGCCCTATATAAGCCGTATGCGTAACTGCTCTCCTGTCCCTGAGGTATATGGTGATGCGTTTCGAGAGCGTCGTAACTGGAAGTCTTGTGGCGGGGGTAGGGGGAAGTGTTGGGGGGGGGGGGATTCCCTGCTGGCGCTCTTCCCACATTTCCAGTCGTTCTCCCTTTTGCCTTTCTATGGAAAGGAATTAGATCT
>NC_061110.1:92273585-92283585 GCF_015104395.2 Macrobrachium nipponense | reverse complement strand
AATAATGTGTTTACCTTTTGCCATGACAAAACATCGGCCGATCAGAAGGGGGGGATATCATTTGCCGAGATTTACCGTCAGCTGAAAAAAAATAGTCGTTAGTCGAGCTTTGTGGGTCGCAGCTGTGATGGTGAAAGGTATAACAAAGAGTTACTGTAATATATTACCTCACCAGTTTTGCTTTCTTTATGTTCTAATATATGATTGAAAATAAGGTGAGCAATATGTGATGAAAGTAAGGTGAAGGAAAGTATGCAGTAAGAAAGTGAGAAATGAAAGTAAAATTAAAGAGCGTCTTATCGTTATGAATTTTATTTATAATTCATGTAAAAAAAAGGATGCTGTATTTTTCTTTTCGGAAGTGATGAGGTTTTAATACATAATGAAGAGAGGGAAAAGGGAAAGAGTAGAAACAGATTTTTTTTTTTTTCTTACATGAAATCATCCAGAAAGCCGGACTGAAGTCGCGCAGTTTCACTGTATAGGAAAACGGCCATCAGTCCAGGAGAAAGTTTTGGGTGAAACTTTCTCCTTTCGGGAAGGGGATTATCGGGAAAAGTCCAGCGAAATGAAAACTTCGCTCATTAAAATTTCAGTTACTTTGCTGTATCGGAAAAATAAAAGAGAAAAAACTTGAGTTTTTTGTATCGGAAAAATAGAGAAAAAATGTTTTCTGTATCGGAAAAAAAGATTAGATGATAGCATAGGATCACTAGAAAGTTTTTTTTTATAATGATTACAAGGAAAGTTGAATATGCGAGCAAGACGATGTTGTTGAAAATGTCTTTTCAAAAACAGTCATAATGAGAAAGAAAGTCCAGTGAAAGTTCTTTTTTAATTTGAAAACGGTAAGGGAAAGTTTTTTCCTGTTCGTAAATAGAAAATATCGTCGAAAACAAAGAAAATATTTTCTCTTTTTTATATAAATCCAAGGAAATGAAATTGAGAAAAGTCTACAATTTCTGATAACCTTGAAATGGATAAATGTAATAATTTTATTTTAATTCAGCTTCTAATGCTATCCGTTTGAAGACGAAAGCAAAGGTTATATTAAAGAAATAAAAAAGATTGTTTCAAAACAAAGATGAAACGTAGATGAAATTTATTATGGCTTTGATAGTCGTGATTCAAGATGGCGTTTTTTATTTGAGCTTCCTCGTACACAAACTGAGTTTGCTTAAGTGTCAGAATCAGAAGCTTAATGTCTTCGTGAATATATTTAGGTTTTAGGTCATATCGAGTCGTAACTTGCTATTTTTCAAAATATTTCATCCTCTGGAAACTGTTTACTGTTGAAAAAACTAATTTTTTCTTTTATGTTATTTTTCAAAATATTGCGACCTCTGGAAACACGTCGATTATATCACCTCAATTTTTACGACCCCCCCCTCCCCCCCCCGCCCCCCCCTCCCCGCCGCTTTGGTGACTTTTGATTATGGCCGTCAGAGGGCAGCACGTAGATGGGCATCCCCAACAGTTTGTCACACTCCGAGTGGTGCTTGATCCGTGGTATTACGAGGACTGGATTTTTTCCGAACTTTTTTCGCCGGACTTTTTTTCGCTGACTTTTCCACTGCTCCGTTTTTTTTTTTTTTTTTTTTTTTTTACGAATCCGTTCTCCCATTTACAACAGAAAACGCTTAGTTTATTTTTCTCTCTCCTTTTTTTGGAGTTTGTCGTTTGCTCGCTTGAATAAAAATTTGCAGCCACTTTTAGTGAAGAGCTGTAGATTATAGAGATACAGACGAGGTCAAAACGGGGGCCTCTTTTTATTATTATTATTTTTTTTAGGTCATTTCAGCTTAAGAGTAACGTTCCATTTATGCACATTGAACTCAGTTGTTTTTATAATAACTTAGGTCATATTGCAAGCAAGTATAGTATAATTATACCACTGTGCTATATATATAGTATATATATATATATATATATATATATATTATATATATATATATATATATATATATATATATATATATATATATATAGTGTGTGTGTGTGTGTGTGTTTTTATCAATAGGTGTATAATGCCCAAGCGTCCCGCATCTTAGGACATGCACTCAAATAAATTTAGATTATTTTCTTATAAGAATATAGCTTTTATGTATATCCATTTACAGATTATTGAATTGCACCTTGCTAGTGTGTGCATTTGAGTACATGCAGTGGTCTTGATAAAGCTTGAATTTATATGTATAGTACATACATACATACATACATTCACTCATAGAGGAAATTTATAGTAGTGTGAATTTTAAAAAAAGCCTCTTTTTTTATCATAAATTTGAAAATTGAGCCCAGATGAACGAGGCATTAACGAATATATAAAAATATATCCATTGTCTGGGGTCAGGATGGGAGCGCTGCTCCACAACTTAAAGTGAGATAAGACAGTGAAGTTCTGGAATTGCTTTTCCAGTCAGACGTGAGCGAGACACCTGGAGGACATTTTATCATTCCGTCCATCTGTTATTGGCTGTATTGTGAGACAGTACTATGTGTTGTGAGGATTGAGGTCATATATATATATATATACGTATATATATATATATATATATATATATATATATATATATATATATATATATTGTTTCATAAAGATTAAAAAACCGATTGCAACAACAAAAACCAATGAAATATGTCCGAAAGAAAGAATGTCTGTGAATAATACAAGAGAATAGTCACAAAGACCAATAAGGAAATGTATGTATGTATATGAATTTTTATCACAACTTGTTGGCCGAGTCGATAATGTCACCGAAGTCCTGATTTCTCCTCTGTCCGCTGGGCGGTGGTTCGAACCACGAGAGGACGAATTTATTACCAACTAAAAAAATTCCCCTTCGTTAACGTATATGAAAATATATTAATTCCGAGGTAGAACGAATTGAATATTAAAGGACATTTGTTGCTCGATGTATATATATATATATATATATATAGATATATATATATATATATATGTGTGTGTGTGTGTGTGTGTGTGTGTGTGTGTGTGTGTGTATTTATGTTGTTTAGGTGGAGAAGTACATTATGAGAATACAATGAAGTCCGAAGCTCAGACTGTATTCCTGTTTGATAAATGATGGTACCTCAGTACACGTACTACACTCAAGGGGCGAAGATCCCTGGGGGAGCTGTATAATTGATGGTACTGTTGCTGTGTCTGTATTTCTGTCGTTTGATCGATGTTTTTCCATCTTGTTTGCATTTCACAAATAGATTACGTCAGTAGAATTTAAGCAGATTGCCCAAGTGAATTTCGAAGAATGACGGTGAAATCCAACCTACCCCCATTAACTGAGCCACGATGCACAAAATAATGAACATTAACATACAGCCAATCATGAAAACGAATGCCCTATAGAATTAAGGACACAAAAGACTAGAACTCCGAACGAAGTCTTACGAATCGTTAATATCTCCGCCCTGATACGGCGATTAGATTATACGTTTTTGGGTCGATTTTATTTCATTATTTTTTAGCCTAATAATTCCCCCTGGCCAGAACCACTTCCTAACGATCTCCCAGTGATTTTTTTAATATTATTATTATTATTATTTATTTTTTATTATTTTATTATATTTATTATTATAATTTTTTTTTGTCTATCACATTCCTGCAATGCGGCTGGGTGGTATTCATAGTGTGGGGTTCCGGGTTGCATCCTACCTCCTTAGGAGTCCATCACTTTCCTTACTATGTGCGCCGTTTCTAGGATCACACTCTTCTGCATGAGTCCCGGAGCTACTTCAGCCTCTAGTTTTTCTAGATTCCTTTTCAGGGGTCTTGGGATCGTGCCTAGTGTTCCTATGATTATGGGTGCAATTTCCACTGGCATATCCCATATCCTTCTCATTTCTATTTTCAGGCTCATCATCATCATTATTATTATTATTATTATTATTATTATTATTATTATTATTATTATTATTAGTCAGAAGATGAAACCTATTCATATGGAACAGACCTACAGGGACCATTGACCTGAAATTCAAGCTTCCAAAGATCATGGTGTTCGTTCGAAATAAAATACAGAAATAAGAAATACAGTGATTAGAAAACCAAGGTAAATTAACAGATCAGTAAACGGATGAAAATTGTTAATTAATAAAAAATTACAAGGAGAAATATTTTAGGTTAGTAATGCACTGCATCGTCGCTTAAACTTTTGAGATTGCAATTTTGCAACATCCTCACGGACACCGTTCCACAGTCTAACGATCTCCAAATCGCAGCGATTCCGGGACCACAGTCGTGAAAGTAGGAAAGGATTCCCTCGTTGGAAGTTTAGAACGAATAAAATCGCCTTGAAAGCTTTTCTTTTTTCTTTGTTTTAAGCCCTGAATGTTGCTAAGCATCGGTAGAATTTATTTGTTGAGCAATATACTAAGCAGGTAACGTTACTAGTTATTAGAAGTGAATAGAGAGAAAGAGACAGGGGAGGGAGATAGGTAGAGACCGCGAAGAGAGAGAGAGAGAGAGAGAGAGAGAGAGAGAGAGAGAGAGAGAGAGAGAGAGAGAGAGAGAGAGATAGTCTTACGGAAATGTTATTGCATGTTAATACAATTTTTTTCTCCTCTCAAGGTAGGTTTATACCTTTGATAATTAAGAAGTATGGATAACGTTCGATAGAGGTTTTGATGAAGAAATTTTTGATGAGAATTGTACGTGTGTCATATCAGGAAACTTTTAATAGTTTTTTTCTTTTTCTGAAAGATTTTAGGTAGATCTCATGTTTACCGAATTTTTCGAAGTGAACTGTACAGGTTATGTTGGTGTACTTAAAAATAATTTAAGGATAAAAATAAATAATAATAATAATCTTTGTAACAGCAGTCCAAAATTGATGATAAATATAGCTTTAGAATCGCTTGGATTATGCTTGGGAAGATATTATCGAAGTATTACTTGCTCAGTGAAATGTGGTGCCTGCCACACAGTGGAAAACTATGAAACTAGAAACGGCACTAAAACTTTAAATGCTCCAGTGGGAATAGAATTCTGAGAGAGAGAGAGAGAGAGAGAGAGAGAGAGAGAGAGAGAGAGAGAGAGAGCACATTCCCTCGCTCACTTGAAAATTCAGTCCGGGAAATTACTTGAAAGGGCTGAGTCGTATAATATCCCCCCACCCCCACCCCACCCCCTCACACATACACACACACACACACCTTCGAGTAACATTTAAAAGTCAACTTTGCTGACCTTTGCGCAGATAGGCCTTTTCTAGATGCGTTTTCCCCATTACCTGTTCCAGAAAAGTAGATTGTCTTCCCCTTCATTCCCAAATGCTCCTAATTCTGTTTGTGCTGTCTGTTATGCTGTTGAAGTGACAGATATATTTCATTTTCAGCTGTTTTATTATTGTTTTTATTATGTAAGGAAGTAAATTTGTCATTCTGTTGAAGTGACATATATTTTTTTTCAGCTGTTTTATTATTGTTTTTATTATGTAAGGAAGTAAATTTCTGTCTGCTGTGCTGTTGAAGTGACTGACATATTTTATTTCCAGCAGTTTTGTCATTGTTTTCTTATATGGAAGTAGATTTGACGTTTAAATTATTTGTTGAGCCTCTGAAGCCAAACAAATACACACACAGCAATGAGTTGGAGTATTCATCCTGCACTTACCCGACTCAGCACAGATATTGTTTAGTAACTGAAAACTTTTTAAATCGATTACCTTGTAAGGATGGACAGGAATGGTGGCCTGTCTACCCTTTGAGCAGACTTAGTCATAAATTTGATAGATCAATACATACTTCTGGCAGTCTTATTATTTCAAGTTAAGAAATCTTAAATAACTTTACTCTATTGGCTCTCATCTCCATCGTTTTTTTTTTCCGTTTCCAGAAAAATTGGATGCAATGACAACACACGTCATTGGTCATTACTTAAGGTTCTTTGCAGCGTGCCTTCGTCCCCGAGCTGTAACCCCATTTGCTCCTTTTACTCTACCTCCTTTCATATTCGCTTTCTTCCATTCTACTTTACACCCTCTCCTAACAATTTATTCATAGTGTACTGTCAGTTTCCGTTTCAGTGCTGAATGACCCCATAGGTCCCAGTGATCGGCCTTTGGCCTAAATTCTATAGTCAGTTCAATTCGACAACGACAACACGTGGTATTAATTAACTCACTTCTAAGTTAATTAAAGCTACTTCTTAGTGTCTCTTATCATGAGAAGTGACACAGTAGAGGAGATCAGTTGTGTCGGCTTTCGTGACATTATGGTTAATTGGGGATTATGAGCCACGCGCCTTCGTCTCGTGTCATCTGGAAGGGGCGATAGCCCCGCTGAAAACTGTGAAGATGTTTAACTCTCAATAACAGAAAGTTGAATCACCCGTGGGGGATATGAGCGGGCGTTCGAATGTTTTAAATTTATGAAGTTAAGTGAATAAGTTTTATGCATAATATTTTTAAAAATTTGGATGTATATATATGTGTTGTTATATATATCTATATATATATATACATAATATGAATATATATATATATATATTATATATTATATTATATATATTTACATGTACATATGTATAAAAATTGTCTGCTTATATTATTCCAACATTCGTACCAAATTAATACGTCCAGCGCAAAATTATAATTTATTAGCATGAGTGTCAGCCAACAGATATTCAGATTAACGTCTGATAATGGACTCGTGTGCGCCGAGTCCGCACGAATCCTGTGACCTTGATGTTACCAGAGCAAGAACGTAGTAGGAAGGAAAGGCAACGATTTTGTCGGTAACGGAAGCTCTCGGTCCAGTAAGGTTGACAATGAACACGGCCGAAGAGTTGCATGGAGGAAGTTGTAGGTAGTGAAACGTGGCTGGATTTGTCCGTAGAGATTACGAGGTCGTTTGCTTCTTGCTGGAATGAATTTCTCTCTCTTCCTTTCGGTAGTGTGAATTTATTTCCAAGGAACGCTGACCGGTTGTTTAGTATGCTGTTACTCTTTAGGTATCATTTTCTGGTGAGTTATTATTATTATTATTATTATTATTATTATTGATTTTATATGAATGCCAGTCAATAGCGTAAGATGTGCAGGCATCTATACGAATTCTGAATTGCTATGTAAATATAAAGCAGTGCTTTCTATGCATATCATGCATAACGTATGAAGGTTTTAATCATTTATGTTGTTTTTTTCTGAAATAAATAACAGGGGTTGTTCAACCAACTTATTTGACTAGTTGTTTTGTGCACGCAAACCCCTTAACTATCAGACAGCACGGGTGTCTGCGGGTATTTCCACAAAGCTTAAAGGGAACGAGAAGAAGTCAGTGAAAGCCTTTTCTTTAACGATAGCATGTGTCTGTCCTGCTCCTGGTTTCTTGGCGCCCTTGAATGTTTCAGATACCTGTCGTACTTGTCATGTGGAGCTGTGTCTTCCCATTTTGTGGTTTAAGCTAGATATAATCTTTCGGAAATATTGTTCGTTTCCATTCAGCAGAATGGGATATTCTGATTGTGTGGCGTAGTTGGGTCACTTGGTAAGGTGTTATTTCCATGCAAACAGCGAGGTACAGAAGTCAATGCACATGTGGATATTTTTAGAATCCCGAGACTACAGTTATTGATCTTGTCTGACCGTGTTGGTGTAAATTCTTTACAGTACATCATTAAACCGAACTGATGGAATAACTCCCGTTTCTAGCCGCTGAATCAATTAAAATAGTTCCCCATAATCGACTGCTCATTTTCTTCACATTCCGACGCAGTGTTTCTCCTTTTGGTTAATTAGCCGAGAAGCGGAATGGAGTAGTCGCCCGGGCAAAAATCTCCCCCCCCCCCTTCCCAAAGAAAACGGGCGGGATCCACGCTTTAGTTCGGCATCCTGCCAACAGATGGCAGATGCGTTCATTGTGTGGTCTACTGGCAGCAGCGTTTCCCGGCAATAAAGCGCGAAATATCGTTTCCTGATACCTTGAGTTCGCCCTGAATGATGATTAAATTCCGCCCGCAGATGTTTATAGAATCTGTAACTTGTACCGTATATTGCCACACGGGAAATGTAATTACACGCGCAGAGCTTCCATTATTCTGTGCACGTTTCAGTGCTGCGTATAAGTATGTATTTGTAGGTACATTTATGACGTAAGCAATATAGCGTATGAATATAATTTTAGCGTACTTTGGATGTTTTAACCTGTACTTGACTTCCCTAGGTTTTGAAGTTCAGTCATAGCTCGTTTTTGAAAGCCGCAATAAATATACTATACCATTGTACTTATATTGTTTATTTATTTATATTTATTTATTTATTTAAGTTTGGCTTCGAGTATCGTCAGATTCCTATGCACTGGTTAGGCATAACAGCTATCTCGATCTTTCGCTGATAATTGCGTGTGGGCTTTCTGTGGATTGCAGACTTGTTCGTAGTGTGTGTTACGTTTAAATATATGTTAAGAGTCTTACCCAGGCTACGTCGCATACATACGTTTGAATTTATATAAGAGTCTTATTCAGGCTACGTCGAATACAGACTGTATAAGTCTCAGCTCGTGTTTGCTGTCCTGAGTTAAAAGTGAAATCAGTCTTGAAGGCGTTATCTAGTCCAGATAAGGATATCTACATTTACATACGATTGCGACATTCATACAGTTGTGAAAATAGTTGGGAAAATATATATATGTACAGGTGGTGGTATTGTGGCGTGATTTTGTTAAAACTAGATAGCTGTTGCTGACTTTTGCAACCATGCAAGAATTGTATCTTTTCGTTTTAAAACCAGTCCCTTATCAACATACCGGCTGTAGACTTTTTCTTCTTCTTCTTGTAATTTCAATTAGGAGTGGCGGTTTCGTTGTGGTTATCTTGTGTCGTGTTGCATTCATACAGTATGTTTTGTGGGTATATTTAATCCATTTAGTCAGTATTATGAGTCATGCAGTATATTTTGACGGGTATATGTAGTGCATTTAGTCAGTATTATGGGTCAGAATGCATTACCTCCTTAGGGAAAAATTTCGTGGTTTTATGCATGTTTTCCGCGTGTCAGAAAAATATACATATTCTGCGTTCCTTTATGACTGTGTATAATTATTAATTTTTATGCAATACAAATGAAAGCTGAACTTATAATCATCGTGTAATTTCAGGTGCCCTAAGAATTTGTTCCCGTGTAGATAAGGATACGGAATTTAAACAAAGTATTATTATTATATTGTTGTTGTTGTTGTTGTCGTCGTTGTTGTTATTTCATTTATTTATTTATTTATTTATTTATTTATTTATTTATTTATTTATTTTCTATGACAGTCCTCCAATTCGACTGGGTGGTATTTATAGTGTGGGGTTCCGAGTTGCATCCTGCCTCATTCTTCTTCTTCCTCTTCTTCTTCTTCTTCTTCTTCTTCTTCTTCTAAAGATGAACCTGGAATTTAGGCTTCCAAAGAATATGGTGTTCATTAGGAAGAGGTAACAGGAGGTAATGGGAGATACGGAAAGAGGACATCATCTGTTCGCATCACCTGTTCGAAAAGTTAATAGATTAACGCATCAATAAGTAACTGTTTTCTCTGGAGAGATTTATTTATTTACTCTGATTTAGAGGCCACCGGAAACACAAGCACCGAAAATCAAAATCCCACACCTTCATAGCATCAAGAATTATAGCCAAATTTCCGGCAGGCAATCCTCTGCTTTTAGCAGTCCATGTATGCCATACGATCTGCGGTCACTACTTCTCACGATAAAAAGGAAACACCCTGATCTATATCCCAGGATTAATAATCCTGCTATTTGTGTGTCGTGTTGCCTTTCAAGGATTGCGATGCACATTTTTTTTTCCCCACCCCAAAATCCTTTTCCCAGAGGAACATCGAACAAAGGTTATTGTAAGGTACATCATCTGAATTTTACCAATTTTTAATCAGATGAGTCTTTCCATCACCGTTTAATCTGAGTCGCAAATCGTGTATGGAAGCATTGATCGTTTCAAAGGTCATATAAGAGGGAAGATTACGACCTTGAATATGTCAGCAA
>NC_061110.1:92266085-92268585 GCF_015104395.2 Macrobrachium nipponense | reverse complement strand
TGACGGAGGAGGGGCTCCCTCCCCACGATGGGGAGAAGGGGGAGGCAGAAAGTATGAAGGGCTGGAGGGAAGTGGGGAGAGGGGGTGGGAGAGGGATGTTCATGTACACTTTAAAGGGAAAACGTAAATTGGAAGATGCCGGGCTGAGATCCGAGGGAGAGAAAAAACAAAAAAAGTCCCATATTCTTTCCATCACATTAATGCAAAAACAGTAAGAGAATTTTTTTGAAGTTGCAACCGGTTGCTTATTGGCATTTGAGAGATGTCATTTATTTCATTCTTTAAGATGCAATCCTGTAAAGGAAAAAAAAAAAACATGGACTGGTAAGCCACGGTCGCGTGAAATGCTGCGCCCTTGTAATCACGAACGAAAATAAGCCTGCAAATTGAAAATCTTAATCGGTAATCTCAGGCCCTTAACCAGTCGCTTCCTTAGCCAATTCTATCACCACCTCCGCCGCCGCCGCCCACTCTAGATGAAAGTCGGTTTATCAAGACGAGGCTCCGCTACCAAAAAGGGATCTATCTCCCTTTCCTTAAAGCAGCCAATTAAACCAGCCCCGTACCAAAGCATTTCGAAGTGGTGATGAGAAAGCCGATGGTCGAATCGAAGGGAGATAGAACGAGAAAGGACCCCAGGAAAGGTAGAGGAGGAGGAAATTAACGGTGGCTTCAGGAGGCTTTCATGGCCCTCCTCCTCCTCCTCCTCCTCCTCTAACTCATTTCCTCGTTAACGGTGATCATTTGCAGCTGTTCCCGTCTTAATGCCTTGGCCTTCGATTCCAAGAAAGATTTTTTTATTCCTATATTTCTCTCTCTCTCTCTCTCTCTCTCTCTCTCTCTCTCCTCTCTCTCTCTCTCTCTGTGTGTGTGTGTGTGTGTGTGTGTGTGTGTGTGTGTGTGTGTAGGGGTCTAGAACATTTTGAAAGTGATGAAGAAGGCGTACTTTACTTATATAATACTATTTAATTTCTAGTCTAAGGTTTATGAGTATTTTGTCAGATAATTCACTTCTGAGAAATATTTTCGATACAGTTTCATATGACGTACCAAACAGATGTCGTATTTTCTCGGCCTCCTCTTTGTTTGTGGTAAATTTTTTTCTTATTATTATAACTGAGACAGACATTGATAGCCTCTTTTCTTTTTTAATCGTATTTCGTTCAAAGCTGTTTGAATCCTCGCCAAATTCAGAGCTGTTATGCGATGCCAGTTATCTTTCCTTGATATAATTTCACTCTATCTACTTCGGTATCCCTTAGGAATAACTGACAACTAAAGGGAATTATTTAAGATGAGTGTACCTACCCTGACCAATATTCGAACACTAGCAATTTTTTGGGTAGGTACCCAGGAAACTTGATACATTCAGCCATCAAGAAAGGTGAGAATTGATTTCGAATCTGTCACACATATTCTGATCTAATTTAGGTTCATTTTTAAGAATCTAGATAAACCCATCTTTATCATTATAGCACTGTGTTAGTTGTGGAGTGCGTGTATGTGTATATGGATGAATGTATGCATGATGGCTTGTTACTAATTTTACATATGACATTGTCATACTTTTAGATGCTGAAGGCTTAATGACGTACCGAGAGAGAGAGAGAGAGAGAGAGAGAGAGAGAGAGAGAGAGAGAGAGAGAGAGAGAGGGGGGGGGGGGGGGAAGTAGCCTGTATGATTGTAGATTGTGTATGTATTTAAACGTAAGTGATTATGAAATGACCCGTAAAATAAACAAACGCTACAGATAGTGTCTCACAGAACCCTTTACTGATAGTACACAACCTTGTAAAAATGATCTGACTGCCTCTACAATTATAAAATTGTAATAACATCAGTCATTTCAAAATTCTTGTTAATATAAATCTGCAACGTCCAGCCAATCATGAATATGAAATCGCTTCAAAAGTTATTTAAAAATTGACGATCGCTGCGGCGTTTGTTAGAAACGGAAAAAAAGACAAAAAAGGAGTATCTCTTTCTTTATTTTTCTTTTTTTTCTGGTGGCTGCGTAGCAGAGACAGAATGAGAGTCTTCCCGTCGTGTGTCATTCTCGGGAGACACCTCCCGGAGTTAGGTCCTTACGTATGGCCAAAGTTTTCATCCCTCGGCTCACTCTCTCTCTCTCTTCCACCGATCCGCCCACCCATCCACCAGCCACCCACACGGTCGCCCACGGCTGTAATTACTCTCTCTCTCATCTCCTAATCCTTTCTCGTCTCTCTCTCTCTCTCTCTCTATAATATTATATATTATATATAATATATCTATATAGATTACATATAATATATATTGTGTGTGTACATTAATTTATTGAGAGAGAGAGAGAGTATACTGGAGGTCACTTTACATTGGCAGTAACTTACGCTCAAAATTAAATGCATAAGCAGATTACTTGACCCCTGGTCAGGATTTAAACCTACTATGCCTTTTTGGGGTTTGAATGCAGGAGGGCCGAGTGGGCGAGTCACTGCCCTGTATCAAACCCAAAAGGCA